>NC_056751.1:324375140-324575140 GCF_019279795.1 Protopterus annectens
TTGAGAAGAAGCTAGAAATGAGGAAAGAGTCCAAATGGGCATTCTAGACTGGGAGAAAGCATGTGACAAAGTTCCAGCAAAGCTGATTTCGGCCGTAATGCAATGGTTTGAACATTGGTAGAATTAGTGCAGGCTATGTACAAGGATAGAATTACTCAAGTACCAACAGTGTTTGGTCTCACAGAGGAGTTCCTGGTGGGAGTAGGTATGCAACAGGGTTCATCTCTGAGCCCACTGCTGTTCATACTGGTGATGGACTACATTAGCAAACAAGTCAGTGGGGACAGATCAACAAAGTTGCTGTATGTAGATAATGTGGCATTATAGGCAGACTCTGAGCAAGAACTTCAGCAAAGAATAGGGGAGTGGAATGCAAAACTGAAGAAACATGGGATGAAACTAAGCACAGATAAGACACTGGTAATGGCAGCAAATTGGGGAAATCAGAAGAAGCTGAGAATTGAGACAGAAGTGAAGATAGTGGAACAAACTAATAACTTCAAGTATCTGAGAGGGGTGGTTGAGGAGAAGGGATGTCTGAATGAAAGGGTCAAAGCTAGAATCAGAAGAGCTGCAGCCAAATGGCATAGAGTCTCAGGTGTAGTGAATGACAAAAGAATGACAAAAGCTGAAAAGTATGGTGCACAAGACAGTTCCTGAGAAGGGTGGTAGGATGCACACTGTGGGATAAATGAAGAAATGAGGACATAAGAAAAGAAGCCAAAGTAGCTCCAGTTGCAGAAAATATCAAATAGAACAGATTATGGTGGTTTGGACATTTGCAGAAAAGCAGAAGACAATCTGGTGAAGAAGATTTGGGACAGACAGGAAGGAGGTAAGAATAAACGAGGATGTCTGCAAACAGGTGGATAGATTGTGTGTGAGAAGATCTGCAACAGTCAGGCATGAATGTCAAAGAAGGCAGGATTGTGGCATTGAATCAAGAGAGATAGCAACAGTTAACCCAAATACCCGACTGCATGTAGGAAAAATGGGAAAAAAAGAGGTTGATGATGATGACTTCATATAGACACAAAATATATGCAGGATTCACTTTCCTTTTGCTTTACTTAACAAGAATATAAATAGATTATCCTCTGTTTTCACGTTTACATTATTTGGTAGCTCTGATGTAGGCATAGTATAACTATTTTGCTGTTTTTACTATCTTGCTTTGTGATGGAAATCATAGTATCAAAGCAAATGATTGGAGTCATCCATCTTTGTAATTGCAAGATGTTATAATAGCAACAAAAGGAAATTATATTTACGTGTATTAGCATTACATTTTTGTTTTATTTTTATGATAATTTTTAAAATTGACCAGACATGTTTAAAATTTTGAAACTAGTATTATAATTCAAAATTGAAAGTAAGCAATAAACGTATTACTGGCACTGCGTATTCTACAAATTAAGGTTTAACAGTGGCAGGGAAAATCAGCCATTATTAACATCTAGTAATGTACTCTTAGGCTGAGATGCAACAATTCCATAGACAGAGGGTGGTATTAATAGTCATTACGCAGACGTGGTAGGGCTATATACACTGCCAGCAAATAAGCACAGCTCAACTGCAATTCATAGAGGTCACTTATGCTAATGCGCAATGACTGGGAATGAGCATAAGAAAATGAACTCATAATGAGATGTAAATGAGGAATAACGTAATCCATCATATGCTAATGAAGAATTCTCTCATGTGCATGCAATTCAGAGTGGAATCTTCTCACTTTTCTGTGCTGTCCACGAATACATTATATAAAGAGGAGTCTCACCAATTCCATCTACATCGCATTCTACAAAACGCTGTCTCTTGCTACTATCCTTGCTATTTCTATGTGTGCGTTGCTTGTCTTGGCCAAGCCAAAACTGCTTAAACCCAGCAGTGCTTGCTGGTCAAGAAGGCAGAAAATATAGGCAAGAAATTACTCTTTGTAACTTTGATAATCAGAAAATATTAGACCGGTTCAGATTGGACAGGGTCATTACAAGGGCCTTAGTGAATATGCATATATGAACCCCATATGGGCACTGGAGAAAAGCATGGACCTCTTATCTGTGTGGATATTACAGTATATCTAGCCATAGGGACCTTGTAGAGATAAACTAGAGACATGTTGGGGATCTCACAGGCTTCTGCCTTGAAGATACTGCAGCAGTTCCTGGATGTACTCTTGACACATGCGGATCAGTACATCTATTTCCTGGTTTCCCTCAAGACCAAGCCCAGACTATGTGTGCCTCTTATGCTGTTGCATGTTTTTCTGAGGTATTAGGTGCAGTAGATTGAACCCATGTTGCAATTAGGGCCCCTTCTGATCCATGGGATGAGTGATACCACAATAGGAAGGGCTACCATTCCATCAGTTGCCATGTAGTGTGTGATGCATGGGGGTGCATCACCAATGTCAATGCCCAGCATCTTGGCAATGCACGAGATTCCTATACCTCCCACACTTGCTCAGTCTACAACCTCTTTCTGCATGGCAGGATGCCCAGTGTTCATCTTGTTGGTAAGTGGATTTTTTTCTTTTTCTGTTGTATTTATGCAGTTATTCTTGGTAAAATCTATTCCTGAATACTAAACCACTTTTCCTTTGCTTTAACTCCCCATCCCTTTTATTTCATTTGTTGTCTCTTTTTCTTTTGTCTTTCAAGTAATGCTGGTTATCCCCTGGAACCATGGCTCATGACACCAGTGAGAAATCCAAGTGGAGCTGCATTAGAGACCTACAACACAGCCCTGTCCCAGACACATGTCATCACTGAGAGTTGATTAGCCTTGTGAAGTGCCTGGATGAGTCCCGGGGTGCCCCTCAGTATGACCCAGCTACTGCATGCAGGGTGTTCACATGTGCTGGTTGGATGGAGAAGTGACCCATGCTGTCACTGCAACTCCCAGTTCCACTCCAAAGATGAATAATGATATCTAGCTAGCAGCTACAGTAGTAAGGGACCCCAGGATGAAGTTTGAGCATAGCATGCAGTTGTGCAGATAAAGAGGTGGCATCTAGTCCAGAACTTAACTGTAACCTGCCCAAGCAACAAGGACCTCTGAAGCTGAAATGCAAACAAACACCAATCACAACCAAAGTGTCACATAGTTCACAACACCAGTGTGTCACCCAGCAACAGCCCCTAAGGCAAGACAACGTACCTAACACTTTAGTCATAGGTGACTCTATAGTCCGGCACACTGATGTCCCACTCACCCGATTGAACAAGGAGAAAATTACAGTCAGGTGCCAGTATCCACCTCATAACGCATGCACTCAAGTCACTCCACAACAAGTACAAATATGACTCTGTCATTGTCCATGTTGGAGTGAATGACTTGAGACGTACATCCCTGGACTACATGAAAAGAGACATGGAAGAGCTCTCAGATCATGTGGCCCAGGCAGGTATGACCCTAGCCCTGAGTAGCATCCTGCCTTCACCCAGAATGATACCACAATATAAGGACAAAATGATTGACTTCAACAATTGGCTAAGCTTCTGGTGTCATTCAAAAGGGATCCAGTATCTGTCTGCCTAGGACAACATGATCGACAGACCACGATGCTTTGCCAGAGATGGTCTGTACCTGTTGCCCCTGGGATTCAGGTTACTGGCTAAGGCTCTTGCCACCCCTATAGTGCCTTTTTAGGCAAAGGTCAAAGGGCAGAACCACCACCGTAACAATTACAAACATGCAAAATCTGAAGGTAATGCTACTCGATCTTAGAAGTCTAAACCACAAAATGCACTCTCTCGAGGCACTCTTAAAAATGGAGAACATCGATATCTGTGCCGTAACTGAGACCTGGTTCAAGGCTCCAGATAGCATCCCTGCACTACCAGGCTACAACTCTTACCACACTTTTCGGCCACCAAACCAAGACCGAAGCAATAAAGGCAAAGGAGTGTCTATATTCACCAAAGATATTCACACCTCCAGGCTAGTTGCCCAAGACAATGCATCTGAGATCCTACAAGTCCAACTAACACTAGGTAAGACTGCAATCCAAATTGTAGCTTGCTACAGATCTCCCACCATACCCCAAGATTCTCACTACACCTTTCTAAACATACTAGAAAATATTAAGATAGAACCAAACACCCTAATACTGGGTGATTTCAACCACCCTGCCATTAACTGGGAAAACTACTCTGGTATCAACACCTTTGCCCAACGGTTCTTGGAATTCATAAATTCCAATGCCCTGGACCAACTAATTCATAGTCCCACCAGTGTCTTAACTATCCTAGACCTGGTCATCACCAACATGGGAGATTGATGCTCCACACCAGTAGTCACCCCCTCATCGGTCAGGTCTGACCATAAGCTAATCACCCTTGATGTCCACATCCCACCCCCCCCCCTCCCCAGTAGGGAAATCTCCATAAAAAACTTCTCCAAAGCCAACTTCATGCTACTCAAGTCAGAAGTTACAAACTTCATGACACCCATCCAGATGGGAACTGAAAGTCTGACTGCTGAATCCTACAGTAAGGCACTGTACGAGCACATCCACTCGTGCATGAATCATGCCATTCCAAACAGAACCAAGATGGTCTCCTCCAAAAAAAGGAACCCAACCTGGTGGTCCCCTGCCATAAACAAACTATACAACAGAAGGAAGAAACTGTTGCTGAAAAGAGGAAAATCCCAGGATGCAAAAAACTCCCTTACCAGCCTCAGTAAGAAGCTGAGAACCCTCATAAAATCCCCCAAAGCTAGTTACAAAAATAAAATTGCCAAAGGTTTCAAGGACAACCACAAGGCATTCTATAGTTATGTCAAGAATCTAAATGGCAATGCTCAGATCTGCTCTGAGCTACAACAGAATGGCATATAATATACTGATCCCAAGGATATTGCCAATATCCTGGCAGATCGATTCAGTGCCAACTTCACCCCCCTCTCACCCCCTAAAGGGCCCATCTTAATATCAAAAGATTGCCAAATTATGGTAATCATGCCACACAGGTAAAAAACGCACTCTCCAAAGCTAAGAATACAACATCCATGGGACAAGACGAGATCCCAGGCTGTGTACTAAATGAACTACAAAATGAACTGGCACCCCACCTAAGTGTCATGTTTAATCATAGCCTCACCTCAGGCTTTGTGCCTAGTGAGTGGTGCACAGCTACAGTTATCCCACTCCACAAGGGGGGGGGGTCCACCTTGGATCCTGGGAACTATAGTCCCATCAGTCTGATGAGCCTGATCTGCAAAGCCATGGAACGCATTATCATGGAACTTATAAACAAATACATTGGCAACCTTCAAACACTAGACCCCACCCAGTTTGGCTTCATAATTGGCCGATCATGTCTCCTCAACCTGATTGATTTCTTCGAATCAGTCTCCAGAGCTGCGGACGAGGGTAAGGCAGTCCACACAGCCTATCTGGACCTCACCAAGGCCTTCAACACCATCCCCCACTCTGCAATCATAGACAAACTTACTAAGCTGGGCATTAATCCCTACATCACTCAATGGGTTGCCAACTTGCTTACTGACAGAATCCACACTGTAAAAGTAGCTGACTCAAAATCCAGCTCCAGACAAGTGACAAGTGGAGTACCTCAGGGTTCAGTCCTGGGACCGCTCTTGTTTGGCATCTACTTCTCTGAAGTACAGGCCAGCACTAAGGGACTCTGGCTAACAAAGTTTGCAGATGACTGCAAACTGGGAGCCATTACTGAATCCCCAAATGATGTGGATATTCTACAAAAGGGCCTTACAGAAACTGATGTTTGGTGCCAGAGCCATGGGCTCAAACTCATTGCCAAGAAATGTATAGTTATCCCCTTTGGGAAACACCAAGTACCCATGAATTACCCCATAAGTGGCAGTACACTAAACACCGAAAGTGTGATAAGGGATTTGGGGACACAGGTGGACAGTGGTCTCACCTTCGATAACCACATAGCCGCAACAGTCAGGAAATCCTTCTATGTGGCACACCTCATCACTAAGGGCTTTTCATCCAGAAAAAAGGAAGTCATTGTCCCACTGTATGCATCCCTCATTAGACCCATTATAGAGTACAATGCCCCATTTGGTATGTACCTCACAAGACACCTGCAACAATTCTAAAGGCCACAGAAATACCTCACTAAAATAATCACAGGCCTAAAGCAGATGCCCTATGCTGACCGTCTAAAAAAACTCCATCTATACTCTGTCACGTATCGCCTACTCAGAGGTGATCTCTGCTTAACATACAAGGCCATGTCAAACCCAGTGCTGTTGGACATGCTACACTTAAAAAAATCCCAATCCATCAGAGCCACATGCTCCAGGGATCTAAACCTGGTCATCACAATGAACAAAACATGCTTGAGGGATAGGTTCCTGACCCAGAGACTCCCCATACTCTGGAATAGACTGCCCATACATGTCAAGCTGAGCGCCTCCTTGGCCCTTTTCAAAAGGAACCTTGATGACTGGATGGGAGATAGGAAATTCACCCCAGGGATCATGTCAGTCGACCTGATAGACAGGTGACCAGGGAAGTAAATATTCTGGGAAGAAATAGTCAGAGAAATGTTATGGCTAGGCTTGTATAGGCCCTAGGGCCGATAGCCTAGTACCAACCTATGAACCTATGATGGATGTTACAGCTTTGCAGATATCCTAAGATGAGAGACTTCTTTAATAGACCAGGATAGTAGCTACTACCTTAGCTGAATGATGCCTAACCACTTCTTTCAAAGTTTTGCTATACTTTTCAGAGCAAAGATCAGTGTTGTTTCTTGACATTTACAAGGACACTATTTAGTGACAACTTGGACTTGTAATCATAAATTAGTCAAAAAGCTGGTCAGATTATTTAAAATCTCACTCTTTTATGTATAATTCTTAATAAATGAATTGCCATTCAATCTGTGGAAAATGTTAACTTTAGTTCCCTGGCTTTAGAAGAAATATCGCTGAGCTGTGTAACTTGGTTAAGTGAAAGAATTTAAACGGTTTTAATTGTGAAAGATTTGTTTTCATGGTTTGCAAAGTAAAACACTGTATGATTTAATGCAAGAAGGTTACCTGAATGACTTGATAATCAAAGGTGATAAAATTAAAATTAAAAATGTAGTGAGGTAAATAAGAATATAATTTAATATAGCTAGGTTATCTAAAATCACTTGAGAAACTCGGAAAAGCAGCACAGAATGCTGTTTAAATGTCAAGACTTGAGATAATGAAGATTTTTTTTCATGGTATTATGTCAAAGAGCTTCTATCTAGAAACCAAAAAAAGTAGGTGGTGTGGTCATAGAGACCCCCTTCCACTTCATGTAGTGAAGACAGCAATTACAGTTGAGAGTCTATTATCTGAACTAATTGGGACCTAGGGTAGTTTGGATAATCAAACATACGTTGAACCAGATAAAAAACTTCTAAAATCTTATTTTTTCTGAGCTTAGGAAATGCACTTTTCAACCATTCAGTGATTCACACATGAGTGAGCTACTAGCTCAAAAAATACACTCACAAGTGACTATGTATAACCTTTACATATTCAGAATTTATGATTTTTCCTACCTGAAAACTTTGAAAGGCTGTGTTCAGATAATTGATATTTTGAATTATCGGCATTTGGATAATTGACTTTTTATTGTATAAGGAATCAGTTATGGAAATTTCAGTCTACTGTTCAAAGTGCCTATAAATGCAGAGGTATTAAACTAGATTTTTATATCACAAATCTGTGAGAGAGAGAGAGAGAGAGAGATGGTCATAACAATAATAATGGTTTTCATCTTGCCATGTGAAATAAAACTGAGGATTCTCAGTAGAGGCAGAAAAGATCAATTGTTAAAGCTTTTGAACACCAAGTGACAGTGTGGTTATTTTAACCACTGTGTATACAGTAAGACAGACTACGTCCTACAAATGATACATGTATCATTATTTATTTCTAAGATTATACAGTTTTGCACTGACAAAAACATATTTCATTTTTTGCTTTAAACTTTGCCTATCCTTTCAGCAATCCCTTTGACCTTGTTCACTCCTACCAGTATCTTGGGCTAGTACCTTTCTTCAACCTAATTAACACACAAAAAATATTAAAAAGAGAGTAATTTGACACCTCAGACTACCTTATAGAATTATTAAGCTAATGATCCCCAGCACAAGAAAATCATTGCTAAAAATATACCCATCCCCAAACTGGAATAATTTTTACCACTGATATCCCTTGGAAAAACACAAACCACCCACTTAAGATATTACTAAAAAAAAAGATCTGCAGAGTTTGAAATCTTACTAAGAACAAAACATATCACTGCAACCTCCTCCTCAGTCTGTTCATGCCATCTATTCTACTATCCCCACCACTATCTAGATGTTTAATGAGAGACAAATATATGTTGGCATTCATGAGAACATGTAATTGCACTGATTTAAGATGATTTAGCTTAAAATATATCTAAGTACTAATAACTGTTGTTATGAACAGGTACAAAAAAAACCCAAACAAAAGCAAAATGTCTAACTTAAATACATTCTCACCTCCCATCATGGAAGAAAATTTCCTGATTTGATAAACCACACACCAATCAACCCACCTCAATGTTACCAAGTTTAACAGTTGGTACTGCTTCTTAATTTAAAACAATATTATTAATTATAACTATTTAGAGCACACTCAGAGCATGTTAAAAGGAAAAACAATCTAAAGTATTAATTTGTAAAATATTAATATTTAAGATCATAGAAATATAAAGTTGGAAATGTTAATAATAAAGAAGAATATTATGTATTTCTGAAAATATTAAAAATATCGCAGAAATAATCCATTTTGAATTTCTATATTTAATCAAGACATTTTATATAGTCATTTCTTCTAATTAATCCAACTATAGAAAATACTATAACTAGCCTAGTACTTAAACATTTATATGGAGAACTAGATAAAACTGACAACACCTATAACATATTAGCCTATAGACATCATAACACCAATACATATGAAGATCACATATCATAAACCTTTTAAAATTCATTTAATAACATTGATGAAAAGTTGGAAGTAATAGAATATGGAGGTATAATTAAAAGATGCTACAATATAAAATTACATATTTGTGTATATTGTATGTGCTTATATATGCATAATATATTTACGTGGATGTGCATAAATATAACTGTGTGTATCTATTTGTAAATTATGCATAGATGCTTAATATGTATATTAATAGTTAACACAGTGGATATGTTCTATGTATCTATGCATGAGAGAAAATATACAAATGAGTGAGTGTTTTTAAGTGAATGTATGTTTGCATTATGAATGTATGTATGTTATTATCAGTGCCTCTAGTACTTGGAATATACATTTAATATCTAACTTCTGTACAGGGAGCGTTCTTTTATGATACTTAAAAATTTCCTTAGAGTACTTTTTATTGCCATATTTTGAAATGAGCGGATCAAGTTTTTGTATTCATTGTACTAATGGGAGAAGAAAAATGCTTGAAATTATTTAAAAATCAGTTTAGTATAAACTAAAATTATATATTTCACTAGCAAATGCAGAACATTTTGAGCAGTTAAACCTACTCATTAATATTATTTTGAAATATTTAGCAAAGTAACCTTTGTAATTAAGACAAATGATTTTGAGCAGATTGAGGTGTTTTAAACATCTTCTCCTCTAAACTGTTTCATATAGCACAGAAGACAACAGCTTAAAGTGCAAGCACAATAATGTATATAAATGCTGTTATATGTAAATTAATATCTGTATAGAAGTCAAATAAATATATTTCTCTCAGAGCAAGTTTATAATCAGTGTTAATAGTTTCCAGTCAAATGTTTGTAAAAATAGTTTTGTATAAAAAATGATTTTATGCCAACCAGTATGCAGAGGTGTGAACTATATGTTATCCCACAGAAGATATTCTAGCTTCCTGCATGCTTGTTTTCATTTGCATTTTAGTATTGAAGTGTTCCCTGTGTTTAACCTTACAGTTTTGTTGCAGTGCACAACTCTTGTGAGCATCAGATCAGGTATTTGATTTCACAACTGCATTTCAAGGAAAGCATTGGGACAACTGTATATTGAAGTAATACCAAAATGTTATGGTGGTATTTCGTATTTGTAAGCAGTTGGTAACATGTTACAGAAACCAGAGAAACTGTAGAGGAAATTCCATTACTGTAATAGGTACTTATTTGTTTATTAGACGTATTCTGCATAGCAGTAACTGCCTAATTCATTATTATGAAAGTTACATTAGTTTTTTAGCTTCTTTCATGACACATTAAAACCAGTAATATTGTTTTAAACAAGCATTTTTATCACTATTAATGAAACTATCTATTCTTGTGAAGAATCTGTACTGTAATGATTTGCTGCATTAGTATATATTATATATTACACTGTACTTATAAAAAGGATACAACTTGCACTGAACTATAATTAGGATGATAAAAAAATTGTCACTAAACAAAGATTAGCACCAGGTGTCTTAAAGCCTACAGATGTCTTCCCTTTCTTCTTGCCACTGAATTCTTCTTTCCTTTTCTTCTTTTCCTTATTCCACTTTTTAAAAGATAATTAAACTACATGGATATGCTTTAAAATTAACTAGATTAATTTTAAATGTTATATTTTTGTGTTTCTGCTGCTTGTTTTAACAAGAGTTAAATTTCAAGATGCATTCCTGCAGCACATGCAGCTTGAACAGGGAATCTAAAGTGTTATAATTTAAAAAAAAAGCTGAAGGTATGTGAAAAAAACATTTTAAAGCAATTTAATTAATACTAGGTGAGAAAAGAGATAGAAAAGAAGCAGATAATGTAAAAATAGTCAGCAGTGTCTTTAATTTTTAAATAAGAGCCCAAGTAATGAACAAACGCCGCACAATAGGAAATACACCCCGGGGATCACTTCTGTGTCTCTGCTTGACAGTGGCACAAGAAAATAACTTTCTGAGGTGGCATAAGCCAGGGAACATTGTTGGCTAGGCTTACTTAGGCCCTTGGGCCGATAGCCTTGTACCTACCTATGAACCAATGAACAAGTTAAACTATTAAAAGAAAGTGAAGTAAAGTTATAAATGCTTTTCATGCCACCAAAACCACTCAACACAACATCCACTCCACATAGATAAAGCTTATCACATACAACCATGTTCACTAGATAGAATAAGCAAAAAAAAGGTTACTTGAAATTATGTATAGAAACTATATATAAATTAAGGTAAGGGTGTTAGTTAAACATGTTAATAGACACACACACTGACACACACACACACACACACACACACACACACACACACACACACTACTGTCTATGTTAGAAAATAATGTTTGAGACCTAATAAAGAAATGTATAAGTAATATTAATATATATATATATGTACATATACACACACACACACACACACACACACACACACACACACACACACACACACACACACACACACTATCACAGATACTAATAGACACCTAGACACCCCGACCACATACACACTATTTTCTATGTTTGAAAATAATGTTAGGGAGAATTAAAATAAAATACTGAAGGGATTTAGCAATGATAATATATATATATATATATATATATATATATATATATATATATATATATATATATTATTTCAGATACTATAGAAACGGTATTTTGATAAAGCATATATTTTTTGTTTGTTTTACTTTGTATTTGATGATGAACTGTAATAGATGACACATCTGAATAGCTGTGAGAAAGCAATTTAGGCAAAATAGAAAATGGAAACAACCTTACTTTTCTTTAATGTTTTTACTACATTTGTCCTTTGAAGACCAGACATTTCTTGTTGCTTGTCTCTTTAAGTGGCAAGAGTCCAATCCATATTTTCCGATTGATCAAAAAGTTTCTTTTCTGAGAAAAGTACACTGTGTCTTTTAGAGAATTAAACGTTTTCTGACCTTCTGGTAAAAAGATCCTAATCCTGGCTGGAAAAATTAGTAGGGTTTTAATGTTTAGCTTCTTCAATCTTTCGTGAATGGAAGACATGCTTACCTTTTGGTCTTAGCAGATGCAGTATAGTCATTGTTAACTCTGATAGTGTTATTTATTTTTATCAGAGCATTAGACCAAGCAGTTTCAGTACCAAGTCCTTGTCTTGGCTTGAGAGAAATTTTACAATAATAGATCTGCTGACCGGATGATTTTTTTGAAATTGAAAGAGATTTGTGGGTTCTCTCAATACCAGAAGAGACAGTTTCTGGTAGATTTAGAATTTTAGGCATCCAGTTAGTTAAAAACTGCAACATATTGTCTCCTTCCTTTTTTTGGTATTCCATATATCATAATATTATTTCCTCTAGATCTACTTTCTAGGTCCTCTAGTTTTTCCATAAGCAAAGTATTTTGTTTTAACAGAAATTCTGTGTGCTTCTTACTCTCTGCTTTTTATCCAGGTCATGTGTCTTCTATTGCTGAGATCTAAACAGATTTTTGATTTATAATCTCTTTTAACATTTCTGCTTGTTTCTTGGAATCTTCTTTTATATTGTCCATTTTGATCTCAAGTTTACCAAATTTAATTGAAAGCTTCTGGATACTAACCATTATAGACTGCAGTTCCTTTCTCGCTGAATTGTGTTGAGAGTTCACTTTTGAGTGGCTCATTCTGTCACAACAGTCAATAAAAAAAATAAAAAAAAATCAAAGAAAAAACATAAAAACGTGATTTTTCTTTCAAGTAGTTGTCCAAGTTGGTTTAAAAAAACTCAAAATGTATAATAAAATAAGTTTTTAAGTATGTATAATAAAATCCTATCAGAAAAAAAGAAAATAAAGCAGAGCTAAGACTTTGCGCTGTTAGCAGTTTGCCTTCTTGGTCATGCCCCCTTATCTAATTACTCTTTACTACCTGCTACATAATTACATAGCTGGTGTGATGTTTGAGATTGTCTTGGTTGTGTCACAGCTTCATGAGGATGTTAGAAAACTTAAAGGACATTTAGGGCAATTTAATATCTGATAATGTGTAGCAAAATAGAATAAAGCCTTATACATAATCGGGGCACTGTATCACGTATGCTAGCGCAGTAGCATCTCCACTCATTTTATTTTTAACTAGTAATACTGAGTTCTACCTGATCCTTAACCAAAAGAAAGCGTATGAAAATAACAGCTGCTGTCATACTACTGGCTATTTTTACTGCTTTAGGAGTATTAGATGATAAGATTCAAAACAAGATGACACAGTGTATTAGCTTTAGGTATGGTATGGCTAGATGGCAGGACCATTTACAGTGAACATAAATAAGGAAAATGTGGAGAAAGAAGCTTGGAGAGAGACCTGAGCTGTCTACAGTGTGTGCTATGACCTTAAAACCAAATAATACTTAGATACAGGCATTGCAAAACTCAGAGTAAGTAAGCAGCTAACAGTTCTTGCTGGATATCCCTTACTGCCCTGAGACTATGTAATTAATTACCAGACTAGTTGCTGGGGTGTAGCAGCATTAGATTTGGAATGGATTAATTCATTTAAGGTTTGAATGAAAATGTTTTGGGCTCCCCACCACCTCCACCACTTCATTATACTGGCCTGGTACCTGTCTGCTCCAAGTCTATCAGCTTCTTACCCCCTCCCCGGACATAATCCAGTGTTGCTGGGGGATGGTCAAGGAACGAGTGATCTGGAGCCTTGGCATATCTGTGCATCCATCCAAGAGGGATTTCACTTGCAACATATCCATTCCCTCCCCCACTTTGCAGACCTAATGGTATGCCTGAGGCCAGATGTGGAATAAAGATGTGCAGGAAATCCTCCTTTTGCAAAGGCTCAGCCATGTCTCCACTCTATACTCCTCTTTAGATAAACCTACTACTATGTCTTCTCCAACCTCCACCAAGAACAGGCACAGTAGGTACCCAAAGGTCCAGCAACCCACCTCAGGGTGGTAACTCCCATCCCTCCCTAGCACTGCATCATTTGCCCAAGCTGCTAATCAAACCTGGCTCATAGTCAGGGTCTTATCCCTCTATACATCCAGAGTGACATGTCTAGCTAATTAGTAGGAATTGCTGAGGAATATAATTTCTTATTTCGGTGCATTTCCATTTAGTTGCACACTTATTTAACTGCAAGTTCTGTGAAACTATGGATGTGTGTGATGCCATATTGTCATTTATTAACATATGTTGACTGGGAAAGTCCACTGGGTTACAATAACCCATTTTCAGTGGAGGCCCGTGGAGAAAAGCTCCAGTAACAAATTAAAAACAACTACAGCAAACAGCTAAACAAAAATTGTTATAGAACAGGACACGATTTACAATAATAAGAAACCATGCAAATATAAATAGCATTTCTTAGTGATAGAAATATGCAGAGTACAATGTCATTATGCAGCAAAAATAAATGACAGTAGAACTTGCACAGTATATAAATGGATAACTTGATGAGGATATTCAATATAAACATTCAAGACACACAGTATATTCTCTACAATATGAAGGAGATTATAATTTTGCTTTGTAGAGGTTTCTTAAGAATTAAATATTGATTAGTATAGTTTGTTTAACAGAAAGTCACAAAAGTACAGTTGGTTTATTAGTATTTCAGTTGATCTAAAAAGGTGTATTCTAGTCAGTAAACTTACTGGTGTTGGTTTACGGTGGTATGAAGTTCTGATCACAAGTACAGTTCTGATTATTAATGAAGTGATTTTTTAGGGTGACTTTGAAGGTTTTTATAGACTCAATTTGTGTTATGGAGGGAGTAGGGCATTCCATAGCTTTGCTATGGAGTAAGAGTATAAGCTTTGTCCAGCTCTCTTCTTGGGTTTATATACAGTAAGAAGCTGTTCATTAGTAGAATGAAGATTTCGGGCTGGGATGTAGGATTGTATAATAGAATGTAGTGATAGGTAGTTATTTGGATTGTATATTCATTTATGAACAAGTGTTAGTTGAGCGTATCAGAGTTAATGAGGAAATTCCAACCATTTTAATTCTTTAATGGCATGACAGTGGTGAGCACGGTCTTGAGGTCCAGAAGCAAATTTGGCAATTTTATAATAGCATGATTGTAGTTTATTACTTAAGGATGCACAGACTGGTAAAGATGGGGGAATCATAGAGGAGTAAAGGAAATAAGAAGAAATGTGCCAGTTTTATTCTTGTGGGCTTATCCATATAAAGTTTATGTCTATGGCTTTGAGCTGGCCTCCCTTAGTATAACTTCAGTCTGTATATAATATCATGTATGTGTTCCCTTTATACCCTCAAGCCACCCTCAATATTCACTTTATATATGTTTCATTTTGTCATTGATTGTATTGTGTTTACCAAAAATGAGATTGAAATAGTTCCATTAGGATCAGTGTTCTGTACCCAGATTGACAATTTCAAAATAAAAAATATATGAAATAAATGTGACTTTGGAATTCCCTCCTAGTTTCATCTCATCTACTTATTCTGCTAAGAACTCGGAAGGCTCTCCCATTAGACTCTTAATGCTTACGTTATGCTTTGTTTCATATCCGTGACAATGTAGCAGTAGTCTCATGTTTACTGGCAACCACCTACTACTTAAAAAATGATGCAATGTGTGACAGATGCAGATATTTAATAGTCTCACTTGAAAACACTACAAATAACATGGCAGTTGTTAGTACTATGCAACACCACAGTAGACCTATTACACATATCAGACCTCACACACCACAAAGGTCTCCCAAATGTAGCCTAAGAAACAAGTACCCTCAGCAATCTCTCAAACACACAATGCAATCAGCGCCCACATATATACATCAAAGTATCAGTGTCTCAGTTCAAACGTCCATAAGACAGTTCTACAGATAATCCACCATCTTAGTCATAGGTAACTATTGTGAGATAAACTGATGCACCACTTAACAAGCTGTGCAAGGAGAGGGTCATGGCCAGTTACTTATCACGTGCCAGGATTTGCCACATCACATAGACACTCAGGTCTGAGCACTGCAGGTACACATATGACACAGTCATAGTGCACAAGGGAGAACCTTGAGACATACCTTTCTGGACTATACTGAAAAAGAGACAGAATGTGTCTGACGCAGGTATGAAACTAGCTTTGTGCAGCATTTTACCATCACCAAGAATGATACCCAGTCAAACAAAAGATAATTGACTTCAACAACTAACTTAGCTTTTGGTGTCATTCAAAGTTGGGTCCAATATAAACCAGCATGAGCGAAGATGATACGTAGACAGACCCATCTGATTTGCAAAGTATGGCCTACACCTACTCCCCCCAAAGACTTTCATATATTGGCTAAAACATGTTTCAGTTATGTATTGTTTTTTAGACAATGTTAGTCTTTCCAGCATAAAACAGAATTTGGATAAAAAACAAAAAACTCCATTCTCTACAAGCAATCCTTGCCCTGAAAAACAGCGATATATACATCATTATGAAGACCTGATTAAGGACTGTTTAAAGCACCATATCAGTGCAGGTCTTTAATAACATCCACGTGTTCAAGCCATGAAGCCACTAAAGGTGGCAGTGTTTCTATATTTGTATAAAAACACTTCACCTCCAGACAAATTATACAAGATTACAATCTCAAACTTCTGCACTTCCAACTGACCATTAACAAGACCAATAATAAGATGCCTTATCACATCATGGCTAACTATAAGACACCACCACCATTTCCTTCTCCTCAGTCCATAACTCCTACCTACCTATTATGGAGTACCTCTCTATTAAACCAAACACATTTTTGCAAGAGAACTTCAACTACCCCTCCATTAACTTGGAGATGTTTATATCATCCAACACATATGCCATGATATTTATGGACTTCTTTAATACAAAGTGTCTGGACCATTTATTCTGCCATAATATTCTGCACCCCAACCCTGGACTTGGTCCTAGCCAATATGGGACAGCTCTGCTCCCCACATATTGTAACTCCCTGTCTGATCAAATCAGATGACAAATCAGTCACATTCATCTTAAGAATGAAGCAGGGCCATCCCTCAATACCTCATTATTCAGAGATTATACTAAGACTAATTTACTGAAACCAAGTGATGAACTGGCTAATTTCAATACTCCCTTCCAACTCAGTGACCTATATGCTTATGTAGATGCTAGATGCTTATGCAGAATAATTTACTGACAAATTCTATATACATGTGAATAGCAGCATAGATGCATCTATCCCTCAATGAAGTAAATACAATTCAAAATTCAAAAATAAACATCTGTGGTGGAATTTAATATAAACAGCCTTTATAATAAAAGAAAAAAACTCATTGTATGTATAAATAAATATAGCTCTCATGATGCTAAAACACCCGTGCTAAACATAGCAGTGAACCCCACTTCCTGATAAAATCAGCAACGCCCGATATGGGGTAAAATTCCCACCCAGCAAAGGCCAACCACAAAGGCTTCTTTAATTATGTTAGAAACATTAGAAACAATGCCCGTCACTGTCCAGAGTTATTAGTAAATCTTATCACATACTCAGAACCAGGTGACATAGCCAATCTACTAGCAGATAAATGTAGCTCTGACTTAACCCCCCTTTCCACTTCTAGATTCCCAGATGTCGAATCACATCCACCCCTCCATCAAATCTTCCATAATCAAGTCCATAAAGCACTATACAAAGCCAGAAACAGTGTGCCTATGCGGCCAGGTAATAAGCTGGACTACTTAACTGCCAATGTGAAATAGGACCTGGCAGGTCATCTGCAGAGGCTGTTCAGTGTCAGCTTCCAACAAGATTTGTGCCAGACAAATGGAGAATAGCAACTGTCATTTACCTGCACAAAGGTGAGGCATCAACAGACCCACGAAATTTTAGATGCATAAATATGAGCAGTCACATAAGTAAGGCTATGGAAAGGATCATTCTGGAATTAATAAATCAGAACATAATTAACCTACAAATTTTTGGCCTAAGCTACTTCAGATTTTTAAGGGCAGACCCTAGCTGCTTAACCTGGTTGACTTCTTCAATGAGGTTACTAAAGCAATGTATGAGGGCAAATCAGTACACACTACTTATCTAAATCTTGCATAGGCATTCAACACTATCTCACTCTCAGGTATCATAGATAATCTAACGCCACTAAATGTTAGTCTCTGTGTAACATATTGGATAACAAACTGGCTCACAAGTAGAACCTTGAAAATTAAGGTGGGCAACTCTACCTCTGCTAAAAGACCTGTCACTAGAGGTGTACCTCAGGGTCCAGTCCTTGGGCCACTCCTCTTTGGCATTTCCTTCTTGGAGTTCAATGCTACTGTTAAAGGTTTACAGCTGACCAAGTCTGAAAATGACTGTAGACTTAGTGGCATTGTAAATTCTCCAGGGGACACCTTGATCCTCATGTAGGGCCTTTCCCACAGCAATAGCTGGTGTTAAAACTGTGGTCTAAACCTGAATGCCAAAAAATGTATAGTAGTATGCTTCAGCAAGCAAGAAGTTTATTTTTTCAATAGTAATTTTTACTTTCTTAGTGTACCAAATACAGATCAGGATAAATCACAGATTATAAAAATACAGTAGTAGTTACATAAAAGTCTCAATTGGAAAGAAAATTGCTAATAACTACTAATATAGATTAAAAAAACTATGTATAATATCTATAAAAACTGCTACTAAAACCAGTGGAATGGAAATCCAAATCAAGGCATATAAATACAGTATTACATCATACTATAAAGATCTAGTATTGTATAAACCAAGATCATTATGAAGTGAGGTTTACTTCATTCTGGCCGCCAGTTAGATTATTTCTAAATTATTATTTCTTTGTCTATTCTCCTAATATGTGGTAAAAAAGAAATTTCAAGAATTTCTGATAGTAAGCTCATTTTTTTTATATTCTTAACGATAAGTTTTTGAGAGGATATACATAAAGTTGTCATCTTCGTAAATTCATTCCATGAAAGTTTGGTACGATCGAACCAATTTTTGGTTATATATAGTTTGATTAGTAAGCAGAGAGTAATCAGGATATGATATTCCAACTTTGGGAATTTCAGATCTGTGATATGAAGCACAGCAAATTCCCATGATAAAGTTGATTTATGGTATCCCGTTTTTTCTAATTGTACCTTAAGAGAGTCCCAACGATTCTGTGGGTAGTTACAGAGTCATAAGACGTGTAGGAGGTTGGCTCTAGGAGATGGACAGCATGTGCATGCTGGTGATCTTTTAGGATCAAATTTGTTCAAAATGGAAGGAGTGAAATAACCATTATTATTATTAATCATTAGTTGTGTGTATACACATTTTTTGAATGGAAATAAGTTAACTGTGTAGTCAATTGCTTTCAGCTTCTGCTCTTCTGTAAAAATGCAATGTTCAAAGTATTTAGAGTAAAGGAATACATTTTTGTATCTGATGGCACTAACAAGTTTGTATGTGTTGGAAAGTGTTTTTTCTCCTAGTAGCCAAGCTTTCAATGATGTCAACCAGCCTAGTTACTTCATTCATATTGGTGGGCAATTATCTGAACATTGATAGGATTATCTCCCTAATCTGGCATAATACAATAGTGTATTTCTTATTTACATTAAGAGCTAGCCGTAGCTCTTGTAGTGTTTTCTCTTTATGTTTGTGTATATCCCAAATAGTGCATACCTTAATCAGTGGGTAGTCCATTAGATTTAACTTCTTGTTATTTATTTTAATGTTTGGATTTAAGTGAATAGGCTGGAGGACAGATAACGGCTTGTCCAGTTTTAGGGATTGTATCATCTCCTGGAAGCTTTTTATTTTTTGTTTTAAGATAGTGTTAATCTTAAGAGTCCTAAGATTAGCTGGAGTTATAAAGGGAAGGGATTTGGGGTTTATATTATTTCTGGACACATGATGATGCCAAATTCTTACCCCTATAGGAGACCAATCTTCTGACCCAACAGAGAAATTCAAGATAAATCACTAATCTAATGGCACTGATGATTTTACGGTAGAGCTGAAAGTCAGGAAGATTTAAACCCCTTCTTTCTTTTGGGTATATTAGCTTTGAGTAGCTTATTCTAACTGATTTGGGGAACCTGATAAATTTGGCAAGTTATTTATTAATTTTTTTGGAAGAAATTGTTTGGGATGACAGAGATCGATGTATTAAAGTGATATATAGTCTTGGTAATATATTCATTCTAACAATTGCTGCTTTAGACATCACTGAAAGTTTCAGTTGCCGCCATCTATGTAAGTCCTGTGTGATATTGGCCCATATCAGATTATTTTGTAACATAGAAAGATGATAATATTCATAGAATATCTCTAAATATTTAATAGAATATACAGCTTTGTAAGGGGAATCCAGGAAGTAGTTTTCTCTGTGGTTAAATGGGTTAATGGGAAATATGTGGGATTTCTTTTGGTTAACCTGGTAGTTTGATACTCTTGAAAATTTATTAATTGATGTCACAATTTTCCTTAGGTCTGTGTTTGGGAATTCAAAATAAATGTTCAGATCATCTGCGAATGCGGATAACATTATTTTGGAATTCAAAATTCTGGGTATTGAATGAAAGTTTCTTTGCAAGATATGCAGGAAGAAGGGCTCTATGTATAGATTGAATAAATGAGGTGAGAGTGGACAACTCTCTCTTGTTCCATTCATTAATTTAATGGGATTAGATAGCATTTTACTGACATAAAGGCACGTATATGCTTTGTTGTATAGAATTTTGATGACATCCTTTGGAATATTAAATTTAGATAGGGAAAAAAATAGAAATTCCAGTTTACTCTATCAAATACTTTCCAGAATCCAAAACTAGAGCATATCTCGGATTTCTTTCTTTCTTAGTAAGTTGGATCATAGAGTCTCGGGTTAAAGTATTGTCCCAAGTATGTCTATTGCATATGAAACCAGATTGTTCTAGAGATATTATGAAAGGCATGATTTTCTTAAGTCTTTCCGCTAGAAGTGTGGCCAGGATTTTAATGTCAACATTAATCAGGAATATCGGTCAGTAACTGTGGGGGTTTGATCTGTCTAAATTATTTTTTGGAATGAAAATTGCTTTTGAATTGTTTGTATAAAGATCAGTTATACCATTTAGTTTAATGTAGTTGAATACTTTCAGAAGAATGGATGAGAGTTTCTGTTTAAAAGTATTGTAAAACTCTGCTGTGTATCCATCTGGACATGGAGCCTTACCTATTTTTAAATTTTTAATGCCCTCAGCTATTTATTGCTGTTTAAATGGGGCTATGAGGAGTGTTACTTGGGTTTCATTAATCTTAGGAAATGTAAGTCTTGATAAGAATTCCTCAGTCTTAAAGCTAGGGATCTGCTGGGGGTCTGTTCCATAAAATTTTGTATAAATTTTGTGCAATACTTCTATAATTTGTAAGTCTGATTTGAATATTTTATCTTGATTATGAATTAAAGTTATCCTAGAGACTTCTTGCTTATTATCAATTATTCTCACCAGAGTTCAGGACAGGACTTGCGCCCACTCAGAATATTTAGCTATAGATTTCAGTTCTTGAAGAGAATAGTTTTGTTGGTGCAGATCAAATAGTTTTTTTTGTATTTTATTAATTTGTTTCTCTAAATCATGGTTGTGCGCTGTCTGAAGTTTCCTATCTAGCTCCTTTAGTTCAGTAACTAGTTTGGTTTCCTTTTCTTTGATAACTTTTTTGAAATAAGAAGATTTTTGAATTAGTATACCTGTAAGTGTCACCTTGCACACTGCCCATTGGATATCATAAGGAATATCAGAGAATATTAGATTGTTGTCTAACTCTGTTAATATCTCTATTATCTCCCTTAACATTTGAAAAGTAGATTACTATTTAAGGTCCATTTAGATCTATTGTTCTTTTTTGGTGTTTTATCTGTCAAATTTATTTTCAGTGAAATCACTGAGTGATCTGACAAAAACCTGCGAACCGTCTAGTACTTTATTTCCCCTCTTATTAGTGAATCTGAGATTAAAAAGAAATCTAGTCTCAACCAGGAATTATGGCATTTAGAGTAACATGTATGGATATTACTTTTATCTGTTTCATCTCCAAAGGAGATAGAGTCCAGAAGGCAGAAATCTGTGATAAGATCAGTTAATGCAAGTGACGCTTGAAGACTGTATGAGTTAGACTTACTAGTACGATCAAATACCGGGTCAGCAACTGCATTCCAGTCCCCCCCCCCCATTATATGGTAGTGATCTGATAACTTACAGAGCAGGTTATGTATTTCTAAAATAAAGTTTTGCTGTCTTGAGCATGAGCCTTATACATTCAGAAATAGCTAACTGGATAGAGGGTTTGAGGCTGTACAGTAACACCATCTACCATTTACATCAGATTTATATTCTAAGACTGACTCCTTAAATGATTAGTTGATTATAATAGCAACTCCTTTGGAGTTAGTCCTATCTCCAGCTGCAGTAATAGATTTCATCCACTTCCTGTTCATATCTCCTCCCCATTCTTCCTGTAACATGTGTGTTTCTTGTATAAAGTAAATGTTTGCCTCCAATTTAAATATTAGATGCATCAACAGTTTCCTTTTATTCTTATCTTGCAATCCTCATACATTCCACACATTTATTTGCAACATTTTAAGTCTTAAGTTGTAGTCCAAGTATTGTCAGTTTTATTTTACAAGATTTGTTCTCACTCAGAGTCCAAAATGACCTTACAGTTAGTACATTAAAAATATGTCTTAGTTTAGTAACACTTAGCTCTTTCAAAACTAACCATGTCCCTACCCACTTAATCTCCATATCTAAAAGAGCTTTCAGGAAGAAAGTTACAGAATATACCAGAAATAACACTTGTTTTCTCATTTTAAGGAAATAACCTTTAGAACTTGATATATTTAACCAACTAAACTCCCTAACCTGTTTTAAACTATAATACATCAATATATATATATATATATATATATATATATATATATATATATATATATATATATATATATACCCCAAGATACGTTATCCTATACCCTACACTCATAATCTACAACCCTCCTATTTGTACATGTTGCCAAAATAGAGTATGCTTATTCTCATTTCATTTTAAATTAGTAATTGCTAAGGTAGGAATTCTATTGTTGATAATAACCAGATTTGAATATCTGGTGTTGCTAGAAGTAAGAATAAAAGTCGAGACAAATGATAATTTGGTCTTAATAGTCAATCTGTCATTGAAGTCTAATATTCTTAAGTTTAATTAGCTCAGTTCTCTTCCTTAAGTTTATGTTTGGTAGTAGGCACGTAAAGAAGCATGGTTTCATTCATAGTTTAAATTATCATGTAACAGGTATCATTTCCAGTATAGGGATTTACAAACATCTTAAAAATATCTACTGTTTCTAAAGGCAAACATTTCAAAAATAGATGAGATCTTATAGTTACGCATGAGAATCCCAAAGTTTATATTTTACTCGTTACATCAATATCTCCAGTTCATAGAGCAGATATAATACATTAGGATTCAACCCTTTGATACACAAATACCAAAAGCTGTTAAAGATTTGGACATCTAGGTTGAAGTAGTTTTTTCGGGTCACGTAAAACAATTGTAGTGGTTTAAGGATGTATGTTCATTCCTTCATTTTAAACATTCATTCCATTTCTCATCATATTTATAGATCAGTAGCAATAACAAGTACATAAATCTAGAGCCTTGTAATATAAACATAAAACTTAACACACAATGTCTGTCCCCTCCCTCACTTAGTTTGCTTAGTTAAATACAGTCAACGGACGAAATACCTAGAACAGGGCAAAACTATGCACTTATTCAGTGTTGTATTTATCAGAACTACTAACCATATATTCCTCTCGAACTGTACTGCTTGTTCTATTTAGTGTCTTAGGTAGCATGTAATCATTCAATTGTTTTGCCCTTCACACGAATAACACAGATATTTTTAGAGCATATCAGACAACTATTGTTGTTCTGTGGAAACAATCATTCTTGTTGTAATCTGTTCTATTAACAAAGCACAATCTATTTACAGAGCACTTTACA
This sequence comes from Protopterus annectens, assembly GCF_019279795.1. Taxonomy (NCBI): domain Eukaryota; kingdom Metazoa; phylum Chordata; order Ceratodontiformes; family Protopteridae; genus Protopterus; species Protopterus annectens. Next base: position 324,399,107 of record NC_056751.1, read on the forward strand.
GTTTAAGTTTATGATATAATTCAGAATAAATGTATCCAGAAAAATATATTGCAAAAGATGACAATGAGTGTGAAGGGACTTTTCTAATAACATGTCACTTTTCACTTCTAATATTACAAACTGCAATCTAAAGCTAGAAAAGAAAATTTATCTGAAAATAATGTATTAACAGAAGACAAGTTTGCTTGTAGAACCTTACTTCTTTTCTTACAATTGGTCTAACAACGCATATTCACAAACAAATGCCAACAGAGAACTAGTAATTGCTCTTCTTTTTTGCTTAATATACTTGGGAAGTCATATATCCCCTGTTGTCCAATTAAAACAAAGTTAGGACGAAAGGAGTGAGCTCAGTACAAACAAATATGCCCCATATTACCTTTGCATTAACTAAAGGAACCTCGGGCTTGCTTCCAGTTTCTTAATTTGTCTGTTAAGTTCCTTTCTATCATTAGTCAGTAATCAAACTAAAGGAGTTGGTCAAGGTATCTTTCAGTTCCCCTTTTACTAACCCGTACTATATGCTGCAATAATAATGATTCAGATAGTACCTTGAGACTAGGACCCTTGTACCACTCAAACACTGGCTGATGAAGCTGTACAGATAAATTCAAGGGCTCTGCTCTTCATATAAGGCTGGAGTAGTGCTCAAGACTCAAGGTAAAGATAATTTCAGTACAAGCCTCGAAGGAGTAGCTCAAGGAAACACAAAAAGGCTAGCATTTACCTTAACTTTAACTTTACCTTTTCACCTTATAAAGATGAAAACACTGCCCAAGGAGTCTTTCTTGCATATCTAGCTGCCTCGCTGAAATGGTGGTGTGTCAAAGGGTAACATTTGAATGTGACACGGGAAGTTATTTCCTTTTATCGCACCTACTGTGAACAGTTTCTATAACTAATGTTCCTCTGTATCTATTCCATATTGCTGAGTATACTTCCGGTTTATCTGGAACTAAAGTTACTGGAATTATAGTTGTCTCAATAAATGGAAACAAAAGGAAATTAATAATTCTATCAATCCCGTGTAAGAGATTTTATTTCCATGAAGGTACTTTAGGACTCTGGATCTTTACCAAAATATTTTATGAAAGCTGCTTTTGCTTCCTTGGATGAGTTCACAGTGATTCTGGCATCATTGTTATAAAAGACAAGAGTGTTTGGGTAGCGCATCTGAAACTTTATTTTCTGTTTAATAAGCTCAGCGCAATAAGGTGAGAGACTTTGCCATTTTTGTTTAATTTCTAGAGGGAGGTCTTGTGCTATGATGATCCTGTACCCACTCCAGATCACTTGTTTTTGTTTTTTTGTTGCTGAAAGTATTTTTTTGCGTATCTTGATAATTTAGGAGTTTAGCGTATATCTGCCTTGGGACATTAGAGTCCTGTTTTTTCTGGAGTGCTCGTTGTGCTCTCTCAACTACGATCTCATTAGTGCTTTCCTCTGTTTGAAGTATTTTTGTGAATAAATGTTTGATTACTGTAATAAGCTGAGTATTCTCATATTTTTCAGGAACCCCCTAACTAGTATATTATTGCACCGACTTCTAGCTTTCAAGTCTATAAGTTTTTGCTGGATTTCTGACAGTATAGCATTTTGTGGTGCCAAGCTCTTCTTTAAGTTTCCCTATTTGGTATCCGTTATCAAGCATTTCTGCTTCAATCTTATCCATCCGGTCTGCTGTTTGATTAATCGAGTTACTGAAACTGGATAACTGCTCAGAAAAATTTTGAACTGCTGTCTGTAGTGGCAGGAGAGCTTGTTTAAGTTCCTCCATTTGGATGTTGGTTTCAGACATTAGCTTTGTATTTGGCTTAATTATTTTCTGCTGTTGTTTGGTTGTTTCCTGCCTCTTGGATAACATTTCCTTTTCAGGGGAGGCTATTGCTGATAGCTTTGTTTTCATGGTCTGAATAACCACATTTTCTGTTTCCTTAACATCTTTTAATGTTTCCAATTACTGATTTATACTACCAGGGTGTTGTGTAGCAAGTTTGTGGCCTGTTTTTACATGTGATGAGGGTTCCTGAAGCTGTCCAGTTATTAATTTGAGTGACTTTCACCAGTCAATGTTTAGAAGAACTGATTTCTTGGGCAACCACAGTTGCAGACATCATTTATCTACAGAATAATTGCCTCTTCTTGTTGGATATTTGGCTTTTGATGAAGTTAGATTGTTTTTGCTAGGAGCTTCATGGAAAGGGTGTTTACTGGATATCTGCCATCTTAGAATCCAGCAAACAAGAAGTTTTTTGTAACTATCACATTGATAGCACACCCCTGAAAATTGAAATGGTAGATAGAGAACTGGGAACCTATTTAGTCAATTACCTGTCCTGCAATCACCATTTATCCACTGTTGTAAGAAAGTTGTTGTTAATTGCACAGCTTATTAATCAGGGTATGGTATCTTGGTCCAGGAATGTGAATGTTCCACTGTATTATCCACTTATTAGGCCAATCATTTAGTATAATGACCCTTCAGTATGTACCTGTCAAAGCATTTTATATAACCCATACACCTCAATGATTTCTTACTAAGAATGCCTAAATCATAAAAGCTATGCAGACCATCTCAAAGTCTTGTCCCTCTTCTTTGTGTCATACAGGCTACTAAGTGGTGATCTCTCCCTCATGTACAGAGCCTCAACAGATCTTATACTTTCAGGCCTACTGTACATTTACAGTCCAATGAAGACATAAACATAGACTCAAGAGATCTAAATCTCTATTACAATATCTATAAAACATGTTGGAGGGACAGATATGTATCGCAGAGAATAGTGTTTTCACCTCACAGCAAGAGGTTCTCCGGTTCGATCCTTGGCTGGAGTGCCTTCTGTGTGAAGTCTGCATGTCCTCCCTGTGGTCACATGGGTTTCTTCCAGGTGCTCCGGTTTCCTCCCACATCCCAAAGACATGCTGTAGGTGGATTGGACACTCTGAACTGACCCTAGGTATGAGTGTGTGTGTGCCTTCTGTGTAAGGTTGGGCGCCGGGCTGACAACCCGACACCGTAAAACTCCACTGCCAATCATGAGCAGACGGGTGATCCACTGTGGTGACTCCTAACTGGGAAAAGCTGAAAGAAGAAGATGATTTATGGATCAGGTCTCCCCAACTGTTTAGGTTCATAGACTGATAGTATGAGAACATTACAGGAGTAAATGTTTGTTAGGGAAGATTTATAATACTCTTTCTGCCTTAGTGAAGACTGTGTTTAATCACTGAAACTGAAGTTATACTATGTGAATAAACAGAGAAGAAACTGCAGTAGACTACCCCAAATCTCCACAGTGAGCAAACTACATTCCATTATCGCCACCGAGAACACCCAATGTGGATTATTATACTTTGGAGAAGTTGTTTTGGACATTTTATATAATAATGTTTTTTCACTGAAGTGAAACTTTTATTATTCAGTACCTGACTTGGCAGAAGAAAGTAAACAGTTTTGAGTTTACTTAAAATAAAAAAAATAAATAAATAAAAAAAAAAAAATATATATATATATATATATATATATATATATATATATATATATATATATATATATATACACATTTGCCATGTGTTAATAATTTAACTTTGTTTTGAGTGTAATTCCCACACAGGACCATCAGTCATGTAAAGCATTAAGGTTTAAAAAATGTTATGTCTTCATCTTGTACTGATAAATCTATAATCCACTAGGGAGAGAGAAACAACATTCATCTATGCACCATCATAGTTTACTGTTTTTAAAAACTGTGACTTCCTGTATTCTAATTAGACTAGATTAAATGGTCTGGCTGCATTCCAGAAACAGAACAAAGACATTCAGTGTCAAAAGTTTAAGTAACACAGTCAGCTGTAACATCGAGTAAAAATGAATTTGATTGAATGTCTAGATGTTTGTGGGAGGATTGCAGAACTATTTGGCACACGGTAGTAAACTGCTTCAGATTTGTTAATACACCTGTCCCTTCCTCTCTAAAGGAACAGATTAGGAAGCTGTCCAGTGTAAGTGTTATGCATTACAAATCTATAGTTAAACAATAGACAAACTTGTTCTTTAAAAGAGATACATTGAGAACCATTTCAAATCAGTCAAAATTAATTTAGACTATCAAGTGTTTTCCAAATACAAGTCTGACTACACAAAGCTGAAAATATTGTCTGCAAATAGACTTTCTCATACTTTCATAGAAATGTACTGTAAAATACTGATACAGAACCAGAATGCTGCTGTTGTCATACAGTATACTAAAGAATTCACAATATGTCTAGAAAAGTGCTTCTCTTAATGTTTTGTTAATGTAATCCTGCGTTGAATCACTTAGCTAGCAGCTGTCTGGAAGTCCTGAATGTTTTCAAGTTGCTGCTCAAAGCCAGTAAAGGTTCATTGTATGACAGGTATCCATTATAATTAATGTCACTGTCCAGAATTTGAACCTGATGAAAAATCAAATACTGATAAAGAATAAAAGTTAACATTAGATTATTCACACAACCCTGTGTGTACTTTTACATAATCAGATACACATTGCAATTATAATGTGAGAAGTATGGGAGAAACAAAATGTAGCAACAATGATAGGGAAACATTTGTGAATGGAGTTTCAAGTATCTCAGTTCTGTCACTGTGAGTTGTTTCCAAGTCTATGTGAGATCAAGCATTTGTTTCCTAATTTGAAATGTTAATATTTGTCATCCTGTGTCTAAGCATGTAATATTACATTTCAGAAAGTACCTGTGCAATTAGGAAAATATCTGCTTTTAGAGTATAATAACCTTAATGTACTTTCTGTCATAGGGTTTATTCAGCATGATCCACTTAGCAGACAAAAATATCCCTAAGGGTTTTGCGGGATCCAAAGAACATTGTGACCAATATACCCACATGTTGCTACAGACGAGAAAATGTCAACTAAAGTAAACAGTCCAAAAGTAACAGCTTTCATAAAGATTGTATTCTGCAGCATTTAAAGGATTCCCTACTTGAATAGGGATTTCCAGATATAAACTATTCCACTTAAAAACAGCTATATACTAAATTTATTAATATTTGTTATATTGGCAAAAGTGGCATTACAATATAGATTTAATAAGTAAATGCAGAAATAATCTACTTTTGAGTACACACACACACACACACACACACACACACTTGCTAAAATGTTAATTAGTTTTGATGTCCTGGGAAAATACTTTGTAAGGTTACACTAGTTGTTTCCTCTGGGAAAATGCATCTTTTAATTTGGTGTGGTCATAACTCAGTAGTGCATATGCATACTGTAACCACTTAATTTTACTAAGATAATCATACCGTCAATGACAGTATCATTGGTAAGACGAGTACATAAAGTGCTATTTACCTGGAAGTTAGTCAACAGCAGAGAAAATAAATATATTGCTGATTTTCAGTTTCATATTGCCTTTTGAGCATGTCTCCAATGGTACGCAGAGTCTGCGGGCAGTACCCAATGAGTAAAGAAGTTCACAATTGTAATTTGTACATACCTCCTTAGTTCTATACATACATCAGTCATTACCTCTGGGTAAACAAAATACATGGTTCGCAAAGTGTTTCTGTTCTATTATAAATGGTGAATTCATACATGAGGCCAGTAGTAAAAATGATCACACACTGCAAGCAATGTGAATTTGTCTTTAGCTCCTGGTAATCTGCAAATTCTGTGAAATAGGTAATGGCAGTTTTATTAACTTTTTCGTAAGCCTTGAGGAACATGTCAGTGTTCTTGTTTGCTTATACTTTAGGTCAATGTTCTTGTGTGCTTATACTTTAGGGCAATCTTATAAGTAAGGCAGGGTGGCTTTCAAGCCCAGTACAAATCTACTATGCATTAATTGGTGTGGCTGTTAGAGGGTAAAAACTACATCATTTAATGCAAGGACATTTTGCCCAAAGATGAACTCTTAAAGTAAGACTAATCAGTTATTTACATAATTTAATAAGCTTACAGTCAGTTGATTAAGCAAGGTTAACTAAAATTACTTGAAATTAACATGTATAATACTGCTGTATAGAATAATTACATAAGACATTTACTCCCTGGAAACACTCTTCAACTTGGAAGATGCTGCCTTTTATGCAATCACTGAGACATGGTCAAGGTCATGGAGATCACTGCAGCTGTGCAAGGGTACAATGCCTTCCACATGTTCAGACCTCAAAATGAGCATGAAAGAACAAAAGGTGGAGGGGTATCGATCTTCATTAAAACCAAGTACATTGCGAGACTGGTCAAACAGTATGACTCACTCAATCAACTCTATGTCCAATTAACTCAAGACAAAATAACCTACCACATCATTGCTAGCTATAGGTCCCCCACCATGAATCAAGAAAAGCACACAGTCTACCTTGCCTTACTAGAATTACTCTCCATACAGCCCAACACCTTAGTCATGGGTGATTTGAACTATTCTTCCATCAAGTAGATGACATACACTGGTGCAAACATGCTTGCACAGAGGTTCCATGACTTTGTCAATTAAAATGCTCTGTAACAGATAGTCTGCACCCCCACAAGAGGCTGAAATGTCCTAGACATAGTGCTCACCAACATTGGGAGTCACTGCACTCCCCCCCCCCCTGAGTGATGCCTTCCCTGGTAAATTTGGACCATACAACTATCTCAATCAAAGTATTTATTGGTCCTGACAACCACAGGGGAACAAACAAATCTGAAGAACTTTTCTAAAGCAAACTAGACGACTAAGTGATGGTATAAAAAGTTTTATACCACCTACATTTTCAGGCAATAATGACTCCTATGCAGAGGTGTACTCAGATGCTCTTTACAAACACTTATGCAATTGTATAGACTCGGCTGTATCTGACCAGATCAAAATCAGGTCCTCCAGAAAAAACAAGCCACCCTGGTGGACCTCACATATTAACAGGTTATATAACAAGAAGAAGAAACTGATGTCAAAGAATAAGAGGGAACTGACTCAGCAGAGAATCCCTCCTCAGCTTGAGCAACAAAATCAGAAATCTTGTGAAATCCTCTAAAGCTAAATTTGAAGCTAAAATAACATCCCTAGCTAAGGATAATCATAAAGCTTTCTTTAATTACATTCAGAATCTGAAAAGGAATACCCAGCTATGTGCAGAACTGGTAATAGCTGGTACAACTCATACTGCACCTGAGGAAATCACCAACATGCTAGCTGATAGATTTGGTATAAACTTCACCTCCATGGCCACACTGGCCATACCCCAAAGCATACCTGACACCAATCCACCATCTAGTATCTCTAGAGATCAGGTCTTATCTGCACTCTCCAAGGCCATAAACACAGCCTCAGTGGGACCAGATAACATCCCAGGATGCTTATTATGCAATCTAAAACAGGACCTAGTAGATCCACTCAGCATTCCCTTCAAGCATAGCCTGAGAATTGGCTTTGTTCCATCAGAGTGGAGAACAACAGCAGTCATTCTCTTGCATAAAGTGGGTCATCAACAGATCCTGGTAACTATAGACCAAAAAGCCTAACCAGTCTCATCTGCAAGACCATGGAATCATCATGAGCTTTATCAACAAGGACATAACTGACTTTCAGACTCTAGACCCAACCCAATTTGGCTTTGTTAAGGGTAGGTAATGCTTATTAAACTTAGTGGACTTCTTTGAGAAAGTCATCAAAGCTCCAGATAAAGTTAAGACAGTGCATACTACCTATCTTGACCTGGCCAAGGCTTTTGACACAATCCCCCACACAGGTATCAATGAAAAGCACTCCCAGCTGGGGATTAATCCTTATGTCACGAGATGAGTAGACAATTGGCTCAAAGACAGAGCACATACTGTCAAAGTTGGTGACTCCACCTCTGCCAGTAGACCCATCATCAGTGGCGTACCACAAGGTTCTGTGCTGGGTCATTTACTGTTCAGAATTTACTTCTCAGAAGTCCAGCCTAAATTAGATGGCCTTTAGCTTACCAAGTTCACTGATGATTGCAAATTGGGTGCAATCATTGAGTTCCCCAATTGATGTTAACATACTAAAGGAAGGGCTAACACAGACACATGACTGGTGCCAAAGCCACAGTCTAAAACTAAATGCAAAAAAAGTGCATTATTATTCTGTTTGGCAAAGTAGAATTCCCCATTAATTAACTACAGTATTGGCAACACCCCTGAAAGCTCAAAGCCAGTGGTACAAGGACTAGGAACACAGGTAGACAGCAATCTGAACTTCGACCACCAAGTTTCCACTGTGGTAAGGAAAGCATTCTATGTTGTGTACCTCATAAGTAAAGGCCTCTCATCCAAGTATAAAGATGTTCTAGCCTCACTGTACTCGACTCTCATCAGACAGCTAATAGAGTACAATGCTCTCTTTTGTATGTACTTCAACAGATACCGCCAACAGCTGGAGAGACCACAGAGGTTCCTCACCAAGAAAATACAGGGCCTTCAAAATATGACATATGTGGATAGACTAAAAGCCCTCTCACTGTACTCTGTATCATACAGGCTGTTGAGAGGAGAACTGTGCATGGCCTACAGGGCAGCCTCCGACCCTGGCCTAATGAATATGCTCCACACCCACAAATCTAATGGCACAAGATTCATTCTCTCTAGAGATCTTAACCTAGCCTGTGACATTAACAAAACATGCTGGAGAGACAAATATATCTCCCAGAGACTTCTGCTGCTCTTAAACAAGCTTCCAGTTCATGTGAAGCAGAGCTCCTCACTCACCCTATTCAAATATAAACTGGATAAATGGATGGGAAACTGCAAATTTATCCTGGGGTGGCACCCATCTACCTCATAGACAGGGGGAGTCAGTGTTGACCATTGACTAGCTCTGCAAAGTATGCCCACTTAATAAGGCTAATAGGTGCAACTTGGGGTTAGCATGGCTAGACTTGTTAGGCTCTAGGGGAGCTAGCCTAGTAACCTCTTACGAAACTATGAACCTGTAAGTTTGTTTCAGCATGACTGAAAGAAGGATTGTCTGTGCTTTACATGAAGTTTCTCTCTGGATGTCTTTTTCTAATATTTTCGTTCTCACTCTGTCTTTCTCTCTGTTTCAAAACTGATGCAGACCATACCTCTCAAACTCTTAGTGCAAGTATTCTGGACAAAGCCTGGCATAATAGGGGGGCAAAAATAGGGACAAATTTAATTTTAAATATTGCTCCTATAAACTTAGAAAGTTGATAGAATAACAGGGTTCGTGTTAACATACATTTTATGAAGGAGTTGAAGTTGGAAATTCAAATAAATGTATGTCGTTAGTGTATGGCTTCATTCCATAGGTCTTCCCACTGTTTTGCCAGAAAAACACAAATTTTATGAGGAACAAACCAAAAATATGAGGCAAAAGTCTGGACATTCTACAAAAATCCAGACAATTGAGAGGTATGATGCAGACAGTTCTGATAATGACACAGCTCTAAAATGATCTGTTTGGGAAAAAAAATGCTAAAATATCTCCTGTTCAAAATATTTAAAAATGTTGAGGTACTGTGTAGTCATAGTTGTGAACTGTAAATGGTCACCCTACCCTTGTGGTTCTTCAGAATGTATCCTTTACCAGAGTAATTTTTATCTACTGACATTCACAGTACAGGATTTAAACTGGTTTGTATAATGAGAATGTCTTACAAAATTTCCTTTTCCTCAGTAAATGCTCACTTGTTGTTTTTTTCCCTGCCAGTAAAACAAGAGACATCAACTTTATCTGTAAGGTCATGATAAATACACTTAAAAAATTACTTTCAAAATATAATTAATTATAACTAGTCATTTATGGGGAAGTCTGTTGTTGCTGAGGTGACTAACATATCATTTCCATTTTGCCCTCACCTGCTCCTTATATGCACTGCACTCCTAATAGAAGTGATATGAAAGATAACCTTGAAATTACTGGTGAAGCAGTGTGGATCAATAAATTGATTATGGTACTCTGTCCTGAACATAAATAAGTGGATATGCCCATTGTGGCAAACTATAGTATTGTCTTTTCTATTACTAACTTCAGAAATCCCACTCAGAGAAAGTTATGAACTTGGCAGCCCTAAAAGATTATCACTGCTATTAGCTAGGGCTCAGATCTCTAGCAAACCTAAATAAATTCCATTTGCTTCCCTCCCAATGGCTACCCATTTAGCCTCTTTTATGAAGCCATGGCTCAGAAAAGCTTTAGGAAAATAAATAATCTCTCTTATAGCAACCCCACAATGTGCAATCAAATCCTAATATATTATTATCGTAAGATCCAAACAGATGGGAGGCTTTGAGGAACAGAGGACATATCAAGACTGAGGTATTGCTTTTTATGGATAATAAATTACTTTTTTACCAAGTTCTACAAGACTCCTTCAGGCTGCCAGTCAGCTAACAGCTGTCGTAATATCAACCCTGCCTGTCAGTAAATGCATGGCATAAGAAGCCCTCTTTCATTACAGTTTGCTCATTTAAGGCATGTGTAAATGATGCATCTGGGAAAAACTTCATAACTGACAATACTCCTAGTTAGGGCTGGGAGCTCCAATGCTTGATTTGCCACATTCCAGCACACATGTACATCTAGAAATTCTTTGCTGTAACTAAGATGACCGTGTCTTCTAAAAGGGATATTAACTAGATGTGTATGTTAGCAGTATGAGATGAAACTAGTGCTTTCTACTTATTCAAACAATGAAGCAGCTGTTTTATATATTTAATGAAAAGGTACTCCTTCCCCTCATCTACTTCCTAATATATCACAAATGTTTGCAGGCACAACAATTCTCTCTTCATCACTATTAAGCTTAGTCTCAACTTTACTTCTTCACACTGAGTACATACAGAGGTTAGATATCTCCTTTTTAATAATTTCTGGAGTTATCTACTAGCAAACATAATATTCCATAATTGTACAAGTTTACAGTGCAAATGTAAGAAAAGTAATTTTATTCTGAATATAATATTGCTTTGCTTGGACTCTCTAAGTCTTCAGAATTGCTTGCAGTTAAGAACTGATTGTTGATTTCGTGCATGCCTCCAAAGTGGCTAAAACAGATTATGCAGGTTTGCAAATGCAAACATCCCTTCCCCCTAAAGCAAACTATCAACAAGGACCTATTAAACAATACATTTTCCAAACAGCGATATTCATAGGTAAGATCTAAATTGTTAATATTCTTCTTTTATTTTGAAAGAGTCAGTAAACTCCCGAGTTATTAATTATTTTGGAAAAACACTCTATACAGTATTCTGATTAAGTAATATTGTAACTTTTAATTTCTCTAAATGATGGTTCCTTGTATAGTAAGTGTTATATTCATTTGAAACTCTAATACAGCTGCGGGAAAAAATAATTATGAAAAATTCATCATTTATTTACTTATGTATTTATTACAATTGAGCACTGTGTCCATCTGATTGGACAGAGCTCCTTAACAGATGAAATATGGAAAGAAAAGCTTCATCAGTAACCTAGACAATTAGGCAATATATACATTAGCAGTCAACATGAAACGGTGTACAAATCTTTCTTTTATCTTAAATACAGCTGATCCATGATTCCAATCTGGCAATTAACTGAATATATGAAGAATTTCTAAGTTAAAACACTCTCTTGTGGCATTTGACTGTCCTAAACGCTACCCTCTTAATTTGTCATTGATGCAGATACTTCTAAAGAGAAACCTTGCATTTAGTTCAGTTTTACTGCAGTATACAAAATGCAAAACACAATGGAATATGGGCATTTGACTATGAAATAAAAAGAAATCTACAAGCCACATAGAATATGATACTAAAGTTTATCAATCTGGACCATAATTAACAACATCGCCATTATCTTTCAGGGAACTAAATGAATGTTGTCAGTGAGAATGGCTAATTTCTTAACTCAGTAACTCACTGTGCTATGCTAAGAAATAAGTCTTTATTAAAACTTCCACCTACAGTTTGAGAAGTCAAGAGAACTTCCCATTGCAAAGATCTCCATTTCTTTAGGAGTCACAGAAAAAAAAAACATTTATCAAAGTTGTTCCTGTCACCTAGAATGCTTTTTCACCACATACAGCTTTGCCTGTGCAATAATTAGAGGAAGGTTGTAAGGAAGGTATGGGACGTCATTCCTGAGCTGAGATAGTGTGAAGGCTACAATGTCCAAACAGTCCAAAGACAGGAAGATAAGCACTTGCTCTAATTTGCTTTTATAATCAGGGACTGAGATGGGCAAAGTGCAATTGTTGAGAAGCGACAGTTATTGTCTTTTGAAATAAAGGTTAATAACTATGTTAATTGCTGCTTTTAAGGAGAAGGATGAAGAATATTGAAATAAGTTTGGTAAGAAATGTTGGAAATGTTTCTAACTGTGTAGGTGAAAAACACTTGTGTAGGGATGATGATGTGGGAGAGCAGATGGGAACCTTCGAGGTAAACAGATGTGCAAGGAAAATATAAATAGAGTAAGGAAAAACTGTAAGAATTCAAATCAGCTAGTAATAGCTATGTGGTATTTGACATGGGATACAGATGGGGCATAGCAGGTAATTTGAGGGGGAGTTGTAGGCTACAGACTAAAGGAGAGTGTGATATGAAGGTGACTCTATTGAATTTATACTGGGAAGTTGGATGGGGAGTATGGGTTCAGAAGGAGGTTGTGCAATGACAGAAAAAGCAGCAATGTCAGTCTTAACTAGGTATTACTTTTTGTAAAAAATAATTGTTGGGTGGTTTTAATAATGGTAAGAAATAAGTTAATCTCTGGGCATTTTAAACTGCCAAGTATAACAAGTGTCATAGCAGTTATGTAGTGAGAGAATGTTCTTTTCAGTAGGATGTGAATTAATGAAGGCTTATTTAGTACAAGATTATCATGAGAGTAATTAACATAGCCTTTGTGCAAGTACATAAATAGCATGTTGAATCAGTACCAAAATATTTAGGATTTGTGTTTAGAATGTCTCAGTGGTGGTAGTTAAGGTAATGAAGGTGATATAGTGGGTTCAGGAACAAACACAGTTAGACAACCAAAGTAGCCATGTTAAAGCACTGCTTTAGGAATGTACATGTAGTGATAAGTATGTAAACCAGAAGAGACCACAAACTTTGTATGTGTGTTTGTGCATGCATATGTGCATCTGTTGTGTGTGTGTGTGCATCTGTGCATGTGTTTCTCTGTATGTGTGTTTGTGTATAAGTGTGTGTGTGTGTGTGTGTGTGTGTGTGTGTGTGTGTGTGCGTGCGTGTGTGTGTGCGTGTGTGCGTGTGTGTGGGTGTGTGCGTGGGTGTGTGGGTGTGTGGGTGTGTGGGTGTGTGCGTGTGTGCGTGTGTGTGTGTGTGTGTGTGTGTGTGTGTGTGTATGTGTGTTTATATGTGTGTTTGTGTGTGTGCATGTGTTTGTGTGGGTATACTTTGTTTCATTGAAAGCTCATTTCACTGAATTTAAATTCACCCTGACCAAACTGCTGAAAGCTCAAATTACTGAAAACTCATTTCACCGAATCTCATTTCACTGAAGTGAAGTACTGGCACTGTGTAGAGTGCTGTAAGGCAAATAAAAGTTATATGCCCTTTTCCCCACTCTAGTGCAATCCTGGAGTTAGTATATAGAGTTGGGGGGTTGGCAGCACAGCCCCCCACATTGGGGGGGGGGTGTAGGGGTGTGGGGGTGTAGCCCACCCTACCTAGTTTGGTTTTATATTATATTTCACCAAAAGCTTCAAAACAATAATTTTAAAATATAGACATGCATACTTACAACACCAATGACTAACTCTTTCTAGAAGACAATATAAACCCAAACTGGGTTTGACTAGTAGCACACATACTGGCAGGACTAGACACAGGCATGATAGGAATGAGCAGGTAATGTTGGCTCAACAGTCCAGGACAGAGAGAGGTTGCAGAGGCTTCCTGCAAAGTTAGCGTTAAGAGTTTGTTGAGCTCTGCAAGCAGTACTCCACTTGGCTGGGGAGGGTTTACATGTATGGAAACGAGTATACACCTCTTGAAGGAGAAAATTACAGAGTGTACAAGGCTGCGATGAGTAGGAGGGGAGCAGAGCACACTGCCCAGCAGCTGTATGATGATACATCAGTGTCCTTAATTTCCTCAGTGGCCCTTGATATGTGTTGAGTTGAGCCTAGGCAAAATAAGACAGGTCTTCTAGACCCAATGAATGGGAAGAGGACCACGTGGCAGCTGATAGTTAGCTGTGGGGAGGGTAAATGAAAACTAAATAAGTAAATAAATGTTGTCAGGCTGGAAACAGGCTATTATCCAAATCAAGTCACACTGGTTTAAAAGAAAAATAATACATGCCATGGGAGAAATAGTCAAGCTAACACTGAAATCTATTCATGTAAACAACCATAAATATCAGCTAAGAACAAAGAGCCCTTTCAGAATGGCAGAAATGAAACAGAACTATGTTCTGACAAAATTATTGCTGCACTCTAATAGAGTTCTCAGGTGGTATCAGAAAATACGTACTGCATAACGGCATTGCAATATGGCTGCTGAACAAGTTTACAGTATAGGGTGAGAGAACTCCTTCAGGTGCAAATCAAGCAGGAAGCTGAGCTCTTGACAACTTTTTATTTGTAAATATATATATACTCCAGGGAATGCAGATTACTTTTTTTTTTTTTAACACAGTTGAAGAGAAATACAGATGTCAGGTAACCATGATATCCATCATGTGAGATGCCATGATGCCCAATGCTTTTCATTTTAAAAAAATTCTAATTCTCCAGTCACACAGGTAATAGTCCATTTCTTTGCTGCCTAGAGCCAAACTGACACTTGTTTATATGTTGAGTAAACCTGAGTTTGGTGCCCTGAACTGAGCCTTAGTACTTATATTGTAGTCTTCAATTAGATCTGATATTCAGTAAATATAGCTTGTAGAAGCACGTGCTGTTTTATGTAGATGTGTAGCATTTTTATCCTGTATATACTTACTTTGGTTTGCCATCATAAAACCGATCCTGTTATATGCGAACAGTGATTTATGCAAATGGAAACGCCGAATCATGTTAAACAGGAAGTAAAATATGTTGAAACTGCAATATGAGTGATGTTGAATTTGATATTTACATGAATGCCAAATTACAAAGATATTTCGGCTTTAAATACATTCGTAACATTTGCATTCAACATTTTGGATTCTTGCAGCACTCCTTTCGCACAACACACATTAGAACAACTGCTGTTCGACTATATGATGGTAACCCCCTTACTTCCATTAGGATGTAGGATTAAGTGTACCCTTTTGTTTGACTGTGAGCCATAAAACTTTTTGGAGTTCTTAATGAAAAGTTTAAGATTGAGCATGTATAAAAGTGCATGTATTAAATGGGAAGGGGATATTTGTCAATGTCAAGGTTTGCTCAAGTTTTTTTTTTTTTTTTCAAAGGCACATTGCCACGGTGATGAATGAAATGTATTTAACTCAACCTTATCAATGCCCAAGAAAAGAAGAGTAGATGCATGTCTTTGTATATGTCTCTGCAGTGCACTTCTGTCTCCACAACATCTAATTTTGCTCAGGTATAAGGAAATACAATGTTTCCAGTGGCATCTGGTTTGACCAATATAGAACAGCTCACGTGCACACTGCAATATGACGCCCTGTGAGCAGTGAAACTGCAGACTGCTTGCTTTTTTTCTTGTTGAGCTCTAATAAAGAGTGGAGTATACCTTCTCACTTTTGTGCTGGATTATTTCTAGATGTCCTGCTATTGGTGGTTCCATGAACTGTCTCAAAGATTTCTAGTACAGTGCAGACTTGCTGGTGTTCTTTTTTTATTATTTTGAGTTTGCTGGACATTTTTAAAATACCCACTTGGGTTTAAGATATATTGATGCATGATGGCTGAACAAACTAATTGTCTGATTTTGTGCTTGAAATATTTATAAACAAGGATAACTCTGGCTGGATTACAACTGTAGTAACAGGAAGTTATGTCTTTGATTCCTGGTTCATAGGTGTGTACTAGGCTAATGGCCTTGGAGCCTTTACAAGCCTAGCCCAAAAAAATTGCTTAGGCACAGTGCCACCCAATGTTAATTCACACTGCCCCTATCCAGAAGGGCAACTGGAGAGATCCCTGGGGTGAACTTTCTGTTACCCATCCACTCATCAAGATTTCTCTTGAAGAGGGCCAGCAAGGTGCTCTGCTTGACATGAATGGGAAGCTTATTCCAGAGTATGGACAGTCTTTGGGAGATGAACCTCCCCCTCCAGCATGTTCTGTTAATTGTGGTAATGAGGTTGTGATCTCTGGAGCATGTGACGTGGGGGGATTGGGATTTCTTTAGATGTAGCATTTCAAGTAGGGCTAGGTCGGACATGGCTTTGTAAGTCAAGCAGAGATCACCTCTAAGTAGATGATAAGAGACTGAGAACAGCTGAAGTTTCTTGAGTCTGCCCATGCAGAACATGTGTTTAAGGCCTATGATCCTTTTTTTGAGGTACTTTTGTGGCCTCTCCAGCTGTTGTAGGTGTCTGGTCAGGTACATACCAAAGGGGCATTATATTCGATGATTGGTCTAATGAGGGATGAGTGGAGAGGGATGATGAACTCTTTCTTCCTGGATGCAAAACCTTTGGTTATAAGATGTGCCACATAGAAGGACTTTCTGACCACAGTGGCAATGTGGTGGTCAAAGGTGAAGTGGCTGTCGACCTGGGTGCCCAGATCCCTTATGGTCCCTTCAGTGTTCAGTGGGCTCCCGTCAACGTGGTAATTCGTGGGAACTGGGTTTTTTCCAAAGGGGATGATAACGCATTTTTTTGACCTTAAGCTTCAGGCCATGGTTCCAACACCAATCATTGGTCTCAGAGAGGTCCTTTTGTAGGATGTCTGCATCACTTGGGGATATGATAATGACTTAGCTTGCAGTCATCAGTGAACTTGGTCAGCCAGAGTCCTTCTGTGTTGGCCTGGACTTCTGAGAAGTAGATGCCAAACAGGAGAGGGCCCAGTACTGAGCCCTGTGGGACTCCACTCATGACTGGTTGACAGTCTGACTTGGAATCCCGCAACTTTCATTCTGCGGCTCCTGTCTCTGAGCCAGTTTGCAACCCACCTAGTGATGTAAGGATTGATGCCTAGTTTGGTGAGTTTATCAATGATACCTGAGTGAGGAATGGCATCAAAGGCCTTGGCCAGGTCGAGGTAGGCTGTATCCACTGCTTTACCCTCATCTACAGCCTTGGAGACTGCCTCGAAGAAGTCAACCAGGTTCAGCAGGCAAGATTTCCCCTTGACAAAGCCAAACTGTGTGGGGTCAAGAGTTTGGAGATAGCCTATATCTTTGTTATGCAGGTCCATGATGATGTGCTCCATGGCTTTACAGACCAGGCTCGTCAGGCTAATGGGGTGATAGTACCCAGGGTCTGTAGTTGTTCCCCTTTTACAGAGCAGGATGACTGTAGTATTGCACCATTCATTAGGGACATAGCCTGAGGTAAGGCTGTGATTGAACAGAGCACACAGATGTGTTGCCATTTGTTTTGTCACTCATGTAGGACACAGCCAGAGATATTATCAGGTCACATGGATGCTATATTCTTGTATTTGGACAATGCAGCTTTTACCTGTGCTGCAGAAATGGTGGGTACCAGGCTTTCTTCTGGTACTGTGATAAGGCCCTTGGAGGGGAGGGGTAAAGTTGGCACTAAATCTGTTGGCCAGTATGCTGGCTATATCTGTTGGCTCAGTATAGGAGGTGCCATTGTGCAATAACTCAGAGCAAATCTGAGTATTGCCTTGGAGGTTTTTGATATAGCTATAGAAGACGTTGTGGTTGTTTTTGGTGACAGCCACAATTCTCCCTTCATAGCTGGCTTGAGAGGATTTGATAAGGGATCTCAGCTTTTTGTTGAGACTGATAAGAGGTTTTCCAGTCTTGTGACTTCATTTTTTTCTGCAACAGTTTCTTCCTTCTGTTGTAGAGTTTATTGATGGCTGGGGACCACCAGATTGGCATCCTTTTTTGGAGGAGAGCATCAAAGTTCTATTTGGTATGGAAAGGTTTGTGCATTTGTGTGCGTGCTCGTACAGTGCATTGGATTATGATTCAGCAGTCATGCAGCTATTTTCCATTGGCATGGGTGCTGAGAAGTTAGCCACCTCGGTTTTTAGGAGCCCAAAGTTGGCTAAACAGAAGTTTTTCAGAGTGGCCACCTTAGCAGGGATTGTGGTCGGATTTAACCAGGGAGGAATTGACTATAGGTGTGGAGCAACAGTCTCCCATGCTGGTGATAACCAGGTCAAGGATGTTGCTTCTTCTAGTGGGGGTCAGAATGAGCTGGTCCAGGGCATTGGAACTAATAAATTCCAGAAAGCGTTGGGCCTGTACATTGGTACTTGAATATTTTTCCCGGTTAATGGAAGGGTAGTTGAAGTTACCCAGTATGAGGGTATTGGGTTGCATCTTGATAGATTTCAGGATGCTTAGAAACTTGTAGTGAAAGTCTAGGGACATGTTTGGGGTTCTGTAGCAGGCTATGACTTGTATCGCCATCTTACCCAGTGTTAGTTGTACCTGAATTATCTCGGATGCATTATGCTGGGCCACCAGTCTAGAGGTGTGCATATCCTTTAAGAATATGGAGACACCACCACCTTTGGAGCTTCCAGCCATATTCTGGGGTTGAAAGGTATGGAATGAGTTGTAGCCTGGGAGCACAGGGGTGCTTTCTGCCTCTTTAAACCAGATCTCTGTTACAGTACAGAAATCGACATTCTCTATTTTAAGGAGTGCTTCGAGTGAGTGCATCTTGAGATTTAGACTTCTAGTATTGAGCAGCATGACCCTGCGATTGCATTTGTTTGTAACTGTTAGTGGAATTTTGGTCTTTGGAACACTGACTAAAAAATGCACTATAGGGGTGGCAAGAGCCTTAGCCAGTACCCAGAATCCCAGGGGTGACAGATGCAGGCCGTCTCTAGCAAAACATCAAGGTCTGTCAATCATGTCATCCCAGGTAGACAGATACTGGATACCCTTAGAATGACACCAGAAACTTAGCCAATTGTTGTCACAGCAAGATGGCAATGGAACACATATGAATATTTCTATTCAGTGTACTTTTTCAGGTTTTACTGCCCTTTCCAAGGAGCTTCAGTCCAATATTATGGATTATTCATTCCGTCCAATGGCACCCTTATGAATTTGTACTCAAACATCCAATACATTTGGCCTGACCCTTTAAAAAATGAAGTATTGCCTTGCAGTTCAAACAAATGATCATATCTCTAGAACCATAAGTGTTATAAAATTTAAAATAGAAATCAATTCAGCACAAAGTAATTTTACAGTGGGTCCTTTTATTTGATTGTAGGCTTTAAACTGGATTTTATAAGCCACAATAAATACAAGTATTATTTTTGTGATGTTGCATAAACAGCTTGCAATATCTAAGTAACCATTCAAATAACATGCACATATTGTCAGAAGCACTTTCTTTATACTGCTGTGAGCTTTCATATGAGGCTAAGCAGTTTTTTTTAATCTGTGTCACTTGATTGTTGTGATATTTAGAGAAATATGTTAATTACTACAATACAAATAACAGTCAACATATCCTTAGATGCACTTGACAGATGTCAAATATCAATGCAGTTGTGTTTGCCACCATGTAAGCTTTAAGATCAAATCCTCTAACACCTTGTATGTAGTATGCTTTTGGCATTATTAATGCAAATATGAGCAAGCATTATTTAATATGCCTGCACTCCAAATTATACTTATGTACTCCAAAATACTTATGTTTTAATTTCATTCAATGCTTTGTTACAACACCATGCTCAAATGTTATTATTCTGTCTTCTATATTACTGTGTTTTAGTAGTTTTTGAAAATTGTATTGTACTTATTAACTTTGTTGATATTAGCTTTGTAATAATTGTACCTGGAGCTTTTCTCCCTGGGCCTCCATTGAAAATGGGCTCATTTTGGCCCAATGGACTTTCCAGGTTAACAAACTGCAAATAAAATAAAATAAATAAATAATACCTAAAGGCATCAGTAGGAAGTAACAAAAACACCTTGGGGTGTTACTAGGCTGTAATGGGTTTTAAACCCCTAAACACTTACAACTTAAAAGATTTAGCACCTAAAGGTTTTAGGGTTTATTTGGATCTGGGAATTGTGACTTATAATTATTTTTTTTTTTCTAAATGGAGGCTGATGCATTCTATCATTTGAAGGATATTTTAGAGACTTCAGAAAAGTTTTATAAATCTGAGATTTCATCTTTAAACACAGAAGTGACTCATGCACATACTGCTGTGGATACAGTTAAAAGACATGCCCCATTTGGCCCTCTACAGTATGAGTTTATTAAAAATATTAATTCATTAAATAAGGAAATATAGGACTGTAAGCTGTCAAAATTTAAATGAGATTTAAATTACTATAAATTAACTGTTGTACTTAAATGGGCGCAACTTAAATGTGATGTTAGAGTTGCAAGTAATACCACATTGGGCTTCAGTTCTGCCAAATGTGTTAGGCAGGAATGCAGGAGAAAGCAAAATGGAGGACATCAAAGATACTAGCTGTCACTATTGGTTCCTCACCAGGTTGTAAATGCCCCAGTACTCAGTCTACTGCTTCTTGAAGCCTAATACAGACATGGCAGGTAGGAAACATCATTCTAAAAAAAACTATGTCTCTTGGACATATTCAAGTAGCCCCTGCCTCCCACAATTTAGCCATCAATTTCTTGTTGATTTAACCAATATTTTTTAATTAATGGTGTTATTTCTTTGCTTAATAAAATATTGACTTTTGCACATTTTTTTTTATTTCACATGCACAAATGGTTAAAGAGGTTAAGGGGTTTAATACAGTATACGCTAGCAATGAGCTGCAGAATATTAATTTGTTACCATTTAACTTTAACAACTATGGTTTTGTATCATCTAACAGTTCAGTTAATCAAATCATTTATTTGATTTGTATCATAACAGATCTGCATTTGTTTTCATTTTATACTTAATCTGCCTGTACAATGCAAAATAGGAGATGATATTACTGTAATTTATGCTAATAAAGGTAGGGGATAGTTATTTTGAGTACTGAACAATATTATAATGTGGCTAAGAACCAGCTTAAATATATTTTTTATCATCAGTTATTTCTTGATTTGGACTGCTTCAAGGACCAAATGATGTGCTGCCTAACTATGGCTGCTGAGAGGGGTGGAATCTCTATAGATTTGAAGGAGGAATACATGGTTGAGGTTAATAAACTACAATATTTTTATTTACTTCCAAATATTCACAAAAATGTACCTTACTCCTGGCAGACCAAATCTGTTGGTGTGTGGTTACCTTATGGAGCCTTTCTGAAATATAGACAACTGCTTTTATCCTTAGTGAGGGACCACATAAGAGAATTTACATATTTTCTAAAACTCAGAAGAGATCTTCATGTAGCACATGGGACTTATTTATGTGGCCTAGATATGCATGCCTCCTAGAAAAAGTTCCTTAAATAAGCTAACAACCGCGATTAGGAGCACAGAGCCAGGCTCCTACTTTAACATTTATCCCTAGAAGGAATGCATTGCTATATTTTAATGCACTGTTTCCATGTACATGTTTTGATACTTGCTTTTTGTCCTTCTTAAGTATATACATTGATGAGCTAAGAGGGTTTGCAAAAATTGTCTGCATTCCTTTAGCCTCTCCAGACTGGCTCACATGTTTACCATTAATTAATACATGTAGACTCATCTGTTTGTCCTCAGCCATTGAAGACTTCAAAGAAGAACCCTCTTCAGAGGAAATTGATAAAAAAACAGGCAACTGGTCAACTGGTCATTTTCTGAAGTTGACAGTCTGTACTGTCTCTCTTTCTCTTCAGTGTGTTTGTCCCTTACAGGCAATGGTGTCAATAAAGATATTGATAAAGATACAGTTGCAAACTTCCCAGGTCCAGCTGAATGCCTCGTTCTGTTCATCACTAAGTTTATATTCATTAGTGAAAAGAAACAGAAACGTTTTTATGAAGTTTCATTCTACTCAGAAGGGTCTTAACTGAAATATCTAGTATATGACTCTCCAAGAAGAACAATGACTCATCAGGTGTGCCAAAAGTAACGTATTTCCTCACCGTTTAATGTTTAAAATGGCCAGATATTTAAACGGCAAAGGTTAATGATGTCAAAAGCAAAATGATCTGATGGCTGTAAAGTGCTTTCTGTATGTTAACATGGAGGGGGGGATAAACCTGAAATAAGCGGAATTTACATCCTTCAACCGGGAATTAGTTCTCTTCTTATTCTGCACTCAAAATCACCTTTCTTCCTCTTTCTCTCTCTCTCTCTCTCTCTCGCCCCATAAAATTCAGAAATTTCATAATAATGTGTTGAGAGGTTAAACAGATTTAGAGGGAGAACACAGAGAACAATGCATTCACTCTATTGAAATTAAATGAAAAATAGCATTTCATGCAGTTTAGTTTGCAGAAAAGAGAGCAGGTCTTTACCAATTGACTCTGCTAATCCTTCAAGCCCAAGGCCATTACATGTGGAGTGATTCTCCACATCGTCAAATGTGTCCTTTAACTTATTTATAATAGCATCATGGTCTACTAGTTCAACCTTGTTAGACTGGATTTGCTGATAGCTAATTCCAAAAAGCTAACCTAAGCCAACAGCTGATTGATTTCCTCCTGTTTGCTCATAAAAAAGGATTTCAGATTATTGGTGTCTACTAACAATTTGGACACAAAGGTGGTCAAAGCATCCAATTCCTCCACTAGTAAAGCATAATGTCCTGTGGGGACATATGCCGAGTTTCAGTAGGGTGCTCTATGGACGTTGTTAATATTACCTGATGCATCCATGTTACAATATCCAATGAGTTGCCAGTTCTGCTCATTTAACAAAATGTTAACTCTTTCCAGTCTTGTATTGCTTTTCATTTGTGCCTGTTCAGAGCTAAATAATCAGGCTGCTACCATGCCGAAAGCTAGCAATAGCCCCAGTTTGCATGATATGCATTTTTTGTTACTTATGCAACTAGCCTTGGAGCTTTGCACACACACACACGCACACACACACACACACACACACACGCACACACACACACCCATACATACACACGTTGATCATAATATTGTCATTTAACCATTATTCATTATATATCATTAAAGGGTTGGATATTTGAAGAGCGTTTTAAGAAGCAGGTTTAAGTGATTCACAAATCATACAAAAGTTTATCTGGTAAAAACCTTTGTGAGCTTATATGTTTTTTTCATATAAATGAAATTCTCTTGGATGCATCTACCTGCATGTCATTTCTGTGCCATATTTCTCTACTCTGTTTGTAGTGCTGTTCCATAATATCAGGATGGTTTTTGTCAGGTTCCTGCTCTGCTTTTGAGTGTCCTACCTCAGCTATCTTGAATCAGTTTTATTCCTGATCTGATTTGGAGTGTTCTTTCCCTGCTAACTCTACTTAGTTGTATTTAAGCATAAGCTGCTTATGGGTACATGAGAGAAACAGACAAGCATAAAAGTCCATAGAAATAATCAAATCTAAAATTGCAGTGGCAGATCAGAATTCAAAATGGGTCGATGTCTTTGGAGTAGGAATGAAGAGATATGCTGTGTACAAAACTTTGGCAGTGAAAAGATACAAAATATATATTACTACACTTACGTCTTTCACTTCCATTCTGATGTAATATCAGAGTAGTGCACAGAATTAGAAATGACTATCTTTTGTAGGAAGCAGATTGTGCACTGAAGCACAGGTAGTCAAGATCACTGTTGAATGGCCATTATGTGGCTTATTTAGTGGCTGTATTTGAGTAAGATGATGAAATGCCTTACTTTTGTGATTATTTATAGGTTCATAGGCTAGAAATAGGCATGTGTTCCAGAAGACCATTGAAAAGCCCAGCCCAATTTCCCAGTTGCCCCAGAGAACTGTTTAATTAACTCTTAGGTTCTTAGGTGTATACAAGGCTTACAACCACTTGAGCCTTTATAAGCCAAGCTGTGCAACCCAAATGTGCCCCTTCATATCTTGGGCATTTATATTAGAAGTAGGTAAGTTGTTTGGATGTTAATATAGATTATACAGAGGGAGCATGTTAGTTTAGACACAATTTACTGTCTGCCTCTTTCAGTCAGAGACATTGAGGCCAGACGTGGTGAATTTCTTACTGAACATCCACTGATCAAGGTTACATTTGAATAGTCTTTAAGAAGGTCTCTTATTCAAATTAATGCAGAGTCTATTCCTGAGTATGGGAAGCCTCTGAGAAACACATCTGTCTTTTCATCATGTCCTATTTTTGTTGAAAGCAATATTTAAATCCTTAGCTCTTGTAGCTCTGATGCTATTCATTTTGCATATGTGTGTGCCAGGCACAGACTGCTTCCCAGTAGTCATAGCAGACCAAGTGTAGAGAGAGGGCTTTAAGACGATTAGCATAGAACAATGTGTTTATGCCTTGGATTCTTTTGGTAAGAAGCCTTTGTGGGCATTCCAGTTGTTGCATATGCCTGGTCCGATACATGCCGAAGGGGACATTATACTCAATGATGGCTCAGATGAGGGCAGAGTAGAGTGGTATTATGACTTTCTGAGACCTGGGTGCCATGCTCTTACTTATAAGTTGATTGACATAGAATGATTTTCTTACTATCCTGGCCACGTGTTGGTCAAAGGCCAGGTCACTATCTACATCTGTTATCTAATGACTGACAACTGGGTCAAACCTTAGTGGTGTTTTATTGATGCCATACTTTTCCTGGGTGGATGATCTCCAAAAAGGTACTATAAAGCATTCATTGGCATTCAGTTTTAAGCTGTGAATTTTGCACCAGCTATTTGTCTGTATTAGACCCTTTTGCAAGATGTTAGTGTCATGGAATGAATCAGTGATTGTTTCTAGTGTGCAGTCATCTGCGAACTTGGTCAGACAAAGGCCCTTGTAGAACAGAGTGTGTGTATGTACCTTTAAGAAGCATTTCCAGAAGTAAGCATATTTATGTAAATAGCGAGCACATGCAGGCAGCAGTGCCATTTTGAGAGAACAGTCAGATTATTAACATATATGAGTGTATTAGTCAGTCTGTAAGTTTATTTAAGTTTAAGTTAAAAAGCCTCATTACTGATGTGTTTGTGTGTAATAAAGCTGCTTGTATTAAACCCACAACCGCTTGTTGGTTTTATCCTGACTGGACGAGCAACATGTTGTCAGAACCAGGATTAAGAGAGCAACTTCTTCATATCATGAGACACAGAGTTGTAGGTGAAGGCAGATTGAGCTGGTTTAGTGAAACAGAGCTCAAATGATCAAAAGGGCCAGAAACAAACTTTGGTAACCAGAACTTGCCAAATGATTTATTTTGCAAAGAAAATGAAAAGGAGCACTTGCAAGGCACAAAACACAATATTAATTAAACAAGTAGCACAGAATGTATTAATAATCAAATGAAAGGCACAAAATGCATTATTAATTAAACAAAATGTTCAAAACCATGATATTTGATAAAACTAGTCATATGGTGCTTAGAATTACCTCCAGTTTGCATAACGAGCATGTTTAAAGTAAAATGGGCACAAAAAAGTATAATGAACATGATAAGAGGTTAAAGGGTACAATGAGTACAAGAAAAGGGCAAAGTAACCTTGGAAAGCAAGGTGACTGCATGTTTTTTAGTAAAAGACTGTGTTTTGGCCACAAATTACTATTTTCCATTGAGCATAACTAGAGTTGTTCGAAGTATCTCAGAGTGTGCAAAGTGTTTTCAGAGTGTGTGCTTTATCACGGTGCAATTATTTCAAAGAGTTTGCTGTGTGCAAAATACAGTTATATTGCAAAGTGCAGTCAAAGTACAGCCATTTTGAAAAGTTTCTTGTGCTGTGTACATTTATTCGCTTAGTGCCGCCATTTCAAAGTGTTTTTACACTGTACAGAGTTATTTCGCAGTGTACAGCTATTTTGAAGAGTTTCTCTGCTGTGTACAGTTTATTCACAAAATACAGTCATTTCAAAGTATTTCTTACACTGATAAGGAGTGGTTTTACAAAGTACAGTGGATTTAAAGTGTTGTTGTGTTATGGAGGCTTATTTGGCAAACTGTAGTTGTTTCAAAGACTCTGTTGTGCTATTGGGCATAATTACAAGTTCTGGCATAAAGTTCTTGCATATTTATATGTGCGTATATTCATACATAATTCCAAGCACCTTCACAATTGTGTGTTGATATGGCAGAGGCATTTAGCAGACCCAATCCACTTGTGATTGATCATAATATAGAAGAGAATTGGGGAGTATTTGAGCAGGAATATGATATTTTCATACAAGCAGCTTTTTCTGACAAATATGCATTTACAAGGCATGTATTTTGCTTAACTTGGGTCAGAAGCCATTGAAAGAGAGTGTTCATTTGTGTATGCACCAGAAGTATATCCAGGAGAGGGGGGAAAACTGCCATATTTTGTATTGGCTGAATCAAGTGAGGAACCTGAGAGCTTGAAACATAAATTCAGAGAAATGTGCAACCCCAGACAAATGTTACATTAGAGAGGCACTTATCTTATACAAGAGACCAAATGCCAGGTGAAACGTTTTCAGCTTATATCACTGACTTGAGAAATAAGGCTAAAATGTGCAGATATGGTGATTTGAATGACGAGTTAATAAAGGACAGGCTTGTGTGTGGTGTTAATAATGTTGCAGTGGGAATGATTTTCCTTAATGGCTGTGATTTAATGTTAAGCAAAGCCACAGTATGCTTGAAAATGATAAGAGCATTGTTTCAGCAACCTCTAGAGCAAGCATAGACAGCATGCAGCATGTAGCAAGCTGAAACAGGCCTAAGCACATGACAGCTGCAACCCCTGCAGGATTCTCTGAGAGGAGCCCTAACCTTCTAGCAAGTTCTAAGACTAGCCCAACAAAATGGACATGCGCAGTGCAGTATAAGGGTGAGTCAGAAAAACCCAAGCCAAGTCTTATTGTTAACTGTCATAACTATGGAGCCAGTCATGAGTCTAAACGAGAGAAGTGCTTAGCATTTGGTCAGCAGTGCCACAAGTGTAAAAAATGGAAACTCTTTCAAAAGTATGCAACTCAAGCAAGCCTTGTTCAGTTATTAAGAAAGGTCACTCAAAAAAGTAAGTTGATCATGCAGGAAGCTGAAACCCTACTTTCTATGTAGATGGTCTATCAGTGGTCAGTGAAAAGATTAATACAGTAGATTTGGTGGTAAAGAACAAAGTATTTTGTACTGTCCTGAGGAATGGACAGCCCACAAAACTCAAAGTAGACACCGGTTCAAAGTGTAATGTAATGTCAGCAGAAACATTTGCTAGAGTGAGAGCTGGTGAGCAACTTAATTTTGTTAATTGTGTGAAGCTTGTTACTTATGGAGGTGAAGAGATTCAAACCGAAGGATCAGTAGTGCTTTCATGCTATTCAGCTGTGACCAGTAACAGATTGCAATTTTTTGCAATTACATTAACTATTGGTGAATTAGTATAAAAGTGAGGACAGTAGTGGGTAACTGTGGAACAAAAGGTTTGGTCTGTATAGCAGTACGTCAGAACTGTTTTAGTTTCTATATAGAGAAAACAGAGAGGACCCTCCGTAGGAGAATATATGAATATATGTATGCCATCAGACAAAAAAATACCAACAATGCCCTTTTTAGACATTTAGGAAGTAGTGAGGGCTGTACACAATTTTTATTTGGAATTTTGAAGACTGTTGAGATGAATTCCAGGGGAGGGAATTGGGCCAACACAATAGAGAGAGCAGAGTTGAAATGGCAATTAAGGTTGAATGCGACTCATACCCCAGGGATCAATGAATATATTTCAATTATGCCCTTTTTAAAATATAGAGCACTTGAATTATAGTCAAATTATGTGTGTAGAAGTATAGACTGTCTTTTTATATGTCTTTAAATAGTTACTTGTTTAATTTTTTATGTATTTTAATATGAATTGTCGTGATTGGTTGGCTTAGTGTATTTAAATGGTTTTAGATTGATTAATTGGTTCTGACGAACTCCAGGGTTTCCTGGATGAAAGCACTTGACTGTGTACATTTGGATTATTAAATCGTTTTTTGGATTATCTTGGAGTCACTCATTGCCTTTGTACCACCACTAAGCTGGGCTAGAAGGTGTTTGTGTTATTAGTTTATGGTGCACCTTTACTTCACTGTTTTTTTGTGGTTGAGTTTTATTTGCGGTGTCAACCAGGGCTGTTTGGTGGTGCTGTTTGTGTTATTTCAACTATTGGAGTTTTGCCCATCATGGAAGGGACCCAGAGCAAAACGCTAGATGAAAGGTCTGTCTAGACATGTACCAATCCAGAGGATTCAGCACTGAATAGTGGAAACCTCACACAGCTGATCATGATTTTATCGCAAAAGGTCTCACAATTGCAAGAAACAGTTGATAATTTGAGACCAAACATTAGTTCTAGCGGCAAAATGGGTTCCCATGGTACAGGGAACCAGGTTTAAAAAGTACATGTGACTATTCACTTCTGGGATTTCTTAATTCTGGTTCTGTTATGCTGACTCAAACGAGATACCGTGTGGGCAAGGGAGATATTCTACAAGTGAGACGAATGATTTGCGGAACTTGAGGGACTGGTTAAACATGGACAACTTTTCTTTTTCTGGACTCAACTCACAGGGTAACAAAGGGAATATAAAATCTGGACGTAAGGACTTTGAATCCTTGTTACTGAAGGTACGTAACCTTCAATGCGACAATGCTTTTCTGAAAGAGTCACTTCGTAATAAGTGAGTCCCTAGAGGACTTAGAATGTATAAATTTCCAAATAGGCTGTATAAGTGTGAAAAAGAATGTGACATTTTAGTCGAAATGTTTGATAGGCATGGGTTTGAACTCATGGAATTTATTATAAAAATAAACAATCAAAAAAATTGATAAATTGTTAACGGATGTTGACAAATTGAACAATGTTATAACAAATGATGTTCAGTTTAATGATTAAAAGGTATGGTATGAGGGCATTTTTGAGAATGTGAAAATGCAAACTGACATTAATATTAAAAGAAAGAGGAGTAAACTACTTAGAGATGAAACGGAGTATAAAGAGAGGCAAGCCTACCCCTTCCCCAAATCCTATTCATTAAATAACAATGACACACAAGGCCCACGAGATATGGGGAGGAATTTTGATAATATAGGAAGTAATATGGACAATGCCTATGTGGATGATAAATTAGAAATATATGATCAAGAGTACCCACCCCGGAGGAGGTCAGAAAGGCTTATTAATAAGGGTATGAGTTACAACAACAATAACCAGAATTTTTTAGGATGGCAGGGATGGGAAGAGGACAAACGTCCAGAGGATAGGGATGGAGGAGAGGGAGTTACAACAATTGAATAGTACATTGACCATTGAGACTGAGAGTATATCCGTCAGTTTTGAAGGGAGACTATTAAGTTGTGGAGGGTTTAGTATTTATAATTACTCGAATGAGGACATTAGGTATGAGCATTTCTCACTTCTAAAAAAGGGGATGAAGCTCATCCCAGCTAGAAAAGAGGATGTGTCTCAGATGCTTTTGGAATTAAGTGATTATACGAGGAAGCTGAATTTGAAGTATATTTTCAAGAATGAAGCTGGTATGACTAATAACAGCATAGGTCCCCCCGCAACAAGTAGGTTTAAGAAGAAAAGTTGTTTTAACCCCCCACTATACCCAATTATCGCGTCCTTTGATGAGGACATTTGCACAAAGGAAATTTTTAAATTATATTCGACTAATAAGAGGGAATTCTTTAATTTATCCCCAGATGAAAGTAAAATACTAGAACATATTAGGGGTAACAATAGTATTAAAGTTATGAAGCCTGATAAAGGTGGGGGTAATTCTATTGTTAATAAGGTTGACTACAATTGCAACATTTTAGCTACGTTACATGAAGAGGAGTGATATATTGCTGTCGCAAAAACTGAAATTAACATAGCACAAAGAAAGATTTGCCTTATGTTAGAAGAAAGTTTGTTCCAGGGATGTATTAATGAAGCAACTTTTAACTTTTTGGTTAACAAGCATCCATTAATTCCACTAGTTTTTGGCATCCCAAAGATACATAAGGACATCTTTGACCCCCCCCCTACAGGCTTATAATTTCATCACGATATAGTATGACTTATTCATTGAGTACATTTGTGGATAGATTGGTGAGAGAGTCCTTGGTTCCTATTGATTATATTCTTCAAGATTCATCGATTTTCTTTCACTTTTTAAGAAGTTCTTTTACTACCATTGATATTTGTGATTTATTTACTTCCATACCCCATGGGATTGGACTGGAGCTGTTTTACAAAGCCTTGCGGGAGAGAACTTCTTTGAATAACACCTTGCAAAACTTTGTCATGCTGTTAATGGAAACTATTTTGAAAAATAACGTTTTTAGTTTTAAAGGGGAATACTTTAAACAGAACCAAGGGGTTGCTATGGGTTCTAGCTGTGCCCCTTTATTTGCTAACCTAGTCATGTATAGTTGTGAGAAAAATAATGTGTTTTGTAGTGAATTTAACCAGAACTGGTCCATTTATTTAAGATTTTGGACGATATTTGGATATTCTGGAAAGATGAAGACCTAGGGAAACAATTCTGTGATTATATTAATGAAATTAGTGATTATTTTAAATTCACTTCTACACATAATAGTGAAACAATCAATTATCTTGATGTTACTATTAGTAAAGATAGTTATTTAAAAGACTTTACTTCCGCTATATATAGGAAACCCACATTCTCCAATGATTATTTGGAATACAGCAGTTGTCACCCTTATTTTATGAAAAAAAACATATTGTTAAGGGTCAAGAATGTGTTCATCCTTAACTAGTGTTATCAGGGAGATGGATGTCTTGAAGGGTTATTTCAAAGACAGAGGTTATCTGGAGAAAATTGCTTTGGATATATACAATTTAGTTAAGGACAATTGGGGAATGAGGTATAAACCCCCTGTTAGGTAATACTGTTGAAACCCACAAGGAAGTGATAACTTTTAATGAATATGAAAACAGTATGTTTCTGACTTATGGGTGTTTCAGTAAAAAAGTTAAGGACATCTTGAATAAAAATTGGATTTTATTTAGGACAAATAATGAACTTCAAATGATTATGGGTACTAACCTTAGATTTGTATACAAAACCAATGCAAATTTAAAATTTTTGTTTGAACACCCTACAATGACAAAAAGTGTGGTAGACAAGGGTACAACAAGTTGTGGACATTGTAACTATTGTAAATATATTTTGAGAGAACCAACATTAACTATTGGTGAATTTAGTATAAAAAGTGAGGACAGTAGTGGCTAACTGGGGAACAAAAGGTTTGGTCTATATAGCAGTATGTCAGTACTGTTTTAGTTTCTATATAGGGAAAACAAAGAGGACCCTCTGTAGGAGAATATACAAACATCTTTCTGCCATCAGACAAAAAAATACCAACAATGCCCTTTTTAGACATTTAGGAAGTAATGAGGGCTTTACGAGATTTTTATTTGGAATTTTGGAGACTGTTGAGATAAATTCCAGGGGAGGGGATTGGGCCAACACAATAGAGAGAGCAGAGTTGAAATGTCAGTTAAGGTTGAATGCCACTCATACCCCAGGGATTAATGAATATATTTCAGTTATGCACTTTTTAAAACATAGAGCACTTGAATTATAGTCAAATTATGTGCACTGCTGACTATGAATGTGTGTAAAAGTATATACTGTCTTTTTATATGTTTTTTAAATAGTTAATTGTTTAATTCTATATGTATTTTAATATGGATTTTCATGATTGGTTGTCTTAGTGTATTTAAATAGTGTGTTTTAGATTGATTAATTGGTTCTGATGATCTCCAGGGTTTCCTGGACGAAAGCACTTGACTGTGTATGTTTGGATTATTAAATCGTTTTTTGGATTATCTTGGAGTCACTCATTGCCTTTGTACCACCACTAAGCTGGGCTAGAAGGTGTTTGTGTTATTAGATTATGGTGTGCCTTTACTTCACCATTTTTTTGTGGTTGAGCTTGCAATTTTATGTAGTCAGAAGACCTGTGCAGTCATTATTAGGTCTCAGAGACAGTTTAAGAATGAAACTACTTAAGTACATCATGTAAGCTCATGTCACAGTTCCAGCATCAGTGATGCTATTTTCTCAGAGTATGCTGATGTTTTTGATGACAAGTTAGGCAAACTTCCAGTTGTGAACTCCATCAAAGTAGGCCCAGAGGTCAGTCCAGGAGTCAGACCAGCAAGGAGAGTTCCAAAAGCTATGCAGGACAAAGTCAAGGTCAAGTTAGACAAAATGGTGCAGCAAGGTATGATTAGTCCAGTCAAAGAACCAACTGAGCGGGTGTCTTCCATGGTATCTGCTCATAAAAAACTCAGATGAAATCAAAATATGCATTGACCCAAGAGACTTGACCAAAGCATTAATGAGACCTTATCACCCTATGCATACAGTCGAGGAGATTGCTGTCCTGATGCCAAATGCCACTGTTTTTTTCTGTCTTAGATGCAAAAAGTTAATTTTGGCAAGTAATGTTTGATTGTAAATCTTCACTACTGACTACATTCAGCATGCCATTTGGTAGATAGAGATTCCTCAGGATGCCTTTTGGAATAATTTCTGCAAGTGAAGTCTTTCAGTGTGCAATAGAGCAAACTTTTTCGGACCATCTATGTGCAATAATAGTTGATGATTTACTAGTTGGAGGCAATGGTGAAATAGAGCAGGACAGAAACCTCAGGAAAGTTTTGGACAGTGCATGTGAGGTGAACTTGAAGCTTACTCCTCTGAAATGTAAATTCATACAGGCTTATGACCCGATCCTTCCAAACAAGCAGCAATTCTTGAGTTGCCATTCCCAGACAATGTCCAAGCCTTACTGTGTTTTTTTGGTATGGTTAACTATTTGGGCAAGGTTATCCCTGACTTTAGTGAGTTATTAGCACCTTAAGAGAGCTGACATGCAAAGATGTTGCCTGGTCATGGTTAGAACAACACCAGAAAGCATTTTATAACCTCAAACAGCAAATTGCCAACCCTCCTACATTAAGGTACTATGATGTCCACAAACCAGTGGTTCTTTCCTGTGATGCTTCAAAGGTCGGTCTTGGTGCAGTTATTCTTCAAGAGGGCAGATCTGTTGCCTATGCATCTAGTACTCTTACCCAAACTGAGATGCAGTATGCTCAAATTGAGAAGGAACTTTTGGCAATTGTGTTCGCATTTTCAATATTCCATGATTATAATTATGGCTGATTTATCCAAATCGAATCTGAGCATCAACCTCTAGTCACTATTTTAAAGAGGCCTATGTATTCAGCTCCAGTGAGACTACAGAGAATGATGCTCAGATTACAAAAGTAGAAATTCAAAATGGTCTATAAAAAAGCTAAACTTCTTGATGCAGAGAATTTTGACTGATGTTATGAAACTGTGTAATTTTTCTACCACGAGACTTGATGAGCTGAGAGATTATACAAAGACTGATCTAATTTTGCAAAAGCTCAACCACTTCTTTAATGTAGGATGGCTGTCAAAGCAATCTTGCGTACCGCCAGAAATGCAACCTTATTTTCCATACAGAGATGAGATGCTGATGGAAAATGATATCATTTTCAAAGGTCCTAAAGTTATTGTTCCTACTTCCTTACAAGATTAAAACACTCAGGTTTTGCATCGTGGTCACCCAAGTTATGATTCTAAACAAAAGAAGGGAGAGAGGGCTAGTATTTTGGCCTTCTCTATCGAAAGACATTGATAAAGTACTTTCTTCTTGTTCAGTATGTAATAGTACTAAGCTGTATTTGCAAAAAGACCCACTTCAGCTAAGCCAGATTCCTGAACTACCTTAGTCAACAGTAGCCACTGACATATTTGAGTGGAACAATCAGCATTACTTAGTGTTGGTAGATTCTTATTTGGAATGGTTTGAGATTGATTTGCTACCTAACCTAATGTCCAGTGCTGTTATTACTAAGATGAAACATAAGTTCTCAGTCCATGGTAGTCCACTCAAAATTATTTCTGACAATGGTACCCAGTTTACAACAAAATACAAATTCCAAAAAGTAGAAATGCTTAGTTTATTGTCAGACAGAACATAGCTTTCGGGAATCACCCTTCATCAGTATTCATTTACAATTTAAAACATCAATCATGTTATACTTTAAAAAACACAGCCACCCAATAAAAGCATTCAAACAATTAATGCAATCAAAGAGGCATTCACTGAATTTTAATGCAATCCACTTCAATGCAAGCATTTTTTGTACTATTTCAAAGTTTCACTTGTGGTCAGCTGCAGTTAATTCGTGTCTTCAATGGTACCCAGTTTACCAGTAAATTGTTTCAGAGATTTGCGGAGGAGTTGGACTTTGTCCATGTTGCTAGTTGTCCTGGATGCCCAGTCAGATGGCCTTGCTGAATATGTGGTGCAGAATGCAAGGCAATTACTAGAGAGGTCAAAATGTGACAATACTGATATCTTCTTGAATTTACTTAATCTCAAAACTATTCCCCATGACAACCTACTTGGCTCGCCTGCTCAGAGACTTCTGTCTAGGCAAATAAGAACAATCTTGCCTATCAGTTCTAGTTTGTTGGTGCCTAATGCTAAAAACAACAAAGCAATCAAAGCCAACTTTTTAAAAAAGCATTCTTCTCAGAAGTCCAGCTATGATAAAATGAGCAGATTTGATTTCTTCATCCATTAAAAGAAGAAGAGACAGTGAGGTTGCAAAAGGTGAAAAGCTTTGATCAAATTGATCAAGTGAGAGGTATATGTGCCAAACCGAGATCCTGCTTAGTGGAATCTGAGGGTATAGAGTACAGGAGAAACCACAGGCATCTTCTTCCTGTGTCAGAAATGTAATCACAGCATCGTACCTGTGATACAGACTCTAGATCTCAGAGCAACCTTGACAATGTTCATACCGAAGACCACGTCTCAGTATCCATTCCCATTCCTAATGATTTCCCAGATGTCCCCAAAGTTAAACATTCCTGGAAGACAGTCCCTGTTGCTAGATCCAATTCTAACTTTTATGTTACACAACCAGGTCATATTTCTAGACCTAGTGTACACACAGCAACCTGAACATGATTGCTTTATATGTGTCTGATTTTATATGATTGCATGTCAAATAATGAGTTCTATATAATCGCATGTCATTGAATACTGTCATTTGATGCATGAGCTATTCTCAAAGAGGGAGGATGTAGAACAGACCATGTGTATGTACCTTTAAGAAACATTTCGAGATGTAGGCACGTGCCTATAAATGGTGAGCATGTGCAGGCAGCAGTGCCATTTTGAGAGAACAGCCAGAGTGTTAACATGTATGAGTGTAGTAGTCAGTATGTTTATAAGTTTATTTAAGTTTAAGTTACAAATGCGTTTGTGCGTAATAAAGCTGCTTGAACTGAACCCACAACTGCTTATCTGTTTCATCCTGACCAGCTGAATGACAGTCCTTAACACTGGCCTTGACTACCAAGAAGTAGATGACTAAGAGTAGCTGGTCCAGCACTGAGACCTGAGGCACCAGATTGGTGACTAGTCTCTTTGTGAAGGTGGTCTCACCAGTTCTGACTTCCTGGGTCCTCTCTGTAAGCCAGTTGGCAATCCAATGTATTATGTAGGGAATTTATGCCTAATTCAATGATTTTAACCATGTCCGAGTAGGGTGCTGTATCAAATGCCTTCACCAAATCAAGGTTGGTGGTATGCATCATATTCTCCTCATTCATTTGCTTGGTAATCTTCTCAAAGAAGTCCACCAAGTTTAGTAGGCATGATCTTCCTTTGAGAAAGTCTGACTGAGTTTGGTCCAGTGCCTGAAGGTTGCTTACGTCTTTGATTATTTCCATGGCTTTGCACATAATACTAGTCACATTAATGGGTCTGTAGTTTCCAGGGTCTATTATTATATTGTTAGTCCATACTTATGAAGAAGGATGACCATTGCAGTTCTCCTATCTCATGCGACAAAGCCTGGTTTGAGACTATAGCTAAATATTGACTCCAGTGATTCTGACATATCATGTTTCAGGCTATTCATAAGTTCATAGGTGTTTTCTAGGCTAATGATCACAAAGAACTTTTTAAGCCTAGCCATGCATCCCAAATCTCTGGCAAGTTCTGATACCCTTAATAAGTGTAAGCAGGTGCTTAGGAGATGAACCATTTACAGGTTGCCTGTGTCCATTTGCAACAGAGGTGCCAAACCAGGAATGAATTTCCTGTTCCCCATCCAACTATCCAAGTTACACTTGAATTGGGTAATGGGAGAACTCTGCTTCAAATGGATGGGGAGCCTGTTCCAGAAATGTGACAGTCTCTGGGATACATACCTGTCCCTCCAGCAGGTCCTATTTATATCACAGGCAAGGGACTTTAGAACATGTAATTCTGGTGCTGTTTGTTTTGTAGATATGCAGTTGGTCCATCAGAGTGGGGACTGACAATGCCCTGTATCCCAGGCAGAGATCTCACCTCAGTGGCCTGTAGAAGACAGAATATGGGGACAGGGCCTTGAGGTGGTATGCATAGGACATTTTACTTATGCCCCATGTTCTTTTAGTGAGGAATTTCTGTGGACATTCCAATTGTTGGATAAGCCTGGTTAGGTGCATAGCAAATGGGCACTGTGCTCAGTGATAGGTCTGATGAATGCCAAATACAGTAGAACAATGGCTTCCTTGGACCTAGATGCCATACCTTTGTATATAAGCTGATTAACACAGAATGATTTCCTCACTACTATCACTACTATAGATACACGATGGTCAAAGGCTAGAATACTGTCTATGTGTGACCCTAGGTCTCTGACTACTGTATAAAATCTAAGGGGATTGTTGTCAATATGATAGTTACCAGGGGTGGTTGACTTCCTGGAAGATACTATTATGCATTTCTTGCCATTTAGTTTTAGTCCATGGCTTTGACCCCAGCTATTTGTCTGTGTCAATGCTTTCTGGAGAACATCTGTGTCAGTGTGGGATTCAATGGCAGCTCCTAATTTGCAATCTTTTGCAAATCTAGTCAGCCAGAGACCATTGACATTGGCCTTGACTTCAGAGAAGCAAATGTCAAAAAGAAGCAGTTCAAGGACCGATCCCTGAGGGACTCCACTTGTGACTGGCTTCTTTGTAGAGGTGCACTCCCAATTCTAACTTCCTGTGTCCTATCTCTGAGCCAGTTGGCTATTCACTGGGTGACATACGGATTTGTTCCTAACCTTTTGGGTTTGTCAACAGTGCCCAAGTAGGGTATTGTGTCAAATGCCTTAGCTAGGTCAATGTAGACAGTGTGAACCATTTTTCCCTCAACCATTGCTTTGGTGACCTTCTCAAAGACATCCATCAGGTTGAGTAGGCATAACCTGCCCTTGAGAAAACCAAATTGGGTTGGGTCTAGTGTCTGGAGGTTTACTATATCATTGTTGATCATTTCCATAATCATTCTTTCCACGGCTTTGTATATAAGACTAGTGAGCCTTCTGGGTCTGTAGTTTCTAGGGTCTGTAGATGGCCAACCTTTCTGCAGAGGGACAACTGTTGCTGTTCTCCATTCAAGAGACATGAAGCCTGTTTGGAAGCTACAGTTAAGTAGCAGTTCTAGAAGGCCTGATAAGTCATGTTTCATCCTATTTATAAGGCATCTTAGGATATTGTCTGGGCCCATTTATGCAGTGTTCTTGGATTTAGAGAGAACATTAAGGAATTGTTCTCTAATGATACAAGGGAGAGTTATATCAAATGGAATTTTATGGGGGAAGGTTAAGTGGGAGAGAGGGGTAAAGTTGAAACTTAATTTATCAGCCAGGAAGTTTGCTATATGTTCTGGTAGGGGGCTCCATTTACAATGAGCTCTGCACACAATTGTGTATTGCCTTTGAGGCTGCAAACATAGCTAGACAATGCCTTGTGGCTGTCCTTGGCATGGGAGGCCAAATTTACCTCAAATTTAGCTTTGGTAGACTTTATTTGTGCTCTGATTTGTTTGTTTAGTTTGATGAGAGTGCTTTTATCCTGCTGGGTGCTGTACCTCTTAATTTTTGCCATGATTTTCTTCCTTCTGTTATACAGCCTATTGATTTAATGATTCTACCAGTGTGGCTTGTTTTTTGAGTTACTTCTGTACTTCTTCCTGGTGAGTATAGCTGCCACTATGCAGCTATTAACATGCTTGTATAGGGTTTCAGTGAACAGTTCTGCATGGGCAGCAGCATTGTCAGGGTTTATGGGGTCTCAAAATTTGGCTGGTTTATCACTTAATAGCAAGGATTTGGCCTTGGAGTAGTTCCTGAATACTCCAGGTTTAGCTGGAGGTCCAGGTTTTATTTTTACTTCAAAGGAGACCATTTTGTGGTCTGACCTTACCAGGGAAGACATTACACTAGGGGGTGTGCAGCACTCTCCCATATTAGTGTGGACCAGATCCAGTATGCTTACACCCCTGGTTGGTTGGTGTATTGACAATCTGGTCCAGGGTGTTTGTGTTTACAAAATCCAGGAATTTCTGTGCCTACATGTTTGGTGTCGTATAGTATTCCCAGTTAATAGTACAGTAATTAAAGTCACCCATGAATATGGTATTCGGTTGGATGGTGAGTGTTTCCAGTAAGTTTAAATACATGGTATGGATTTCCTGGGTCTTACAGCTTGTAAGGAAGTAGTATTGGATTTTGCCTATGATAATCTGAACATGGAGCAGCTCAAGTGCATTGTCCTGTTTGACCAGCCATGAGGTATATTTATTTTTGATATTAATCATGACACCTCCACCTTTAATCCCTGTCTGTGTAGTTACTGGTCTAAATGTGTGGAAGTCATTTTAGCCTTGTACTGATGGTGTGCTGACTGTGGCTTTAAACTATGTCTCAGTTACCGCACAGACATCGGCATTCTCTAGGGTGACGAGAACTTCTATGGAGTGAAGTTTTTGTTTAGACAGCACTAAGCAGTAATTCCTTTAGATTTTTTTGGTTTTGATTTGCTATGTCAGACATACTTTCAGTTCTGCATTGCCTAAAAAAGTCACTATGGGGGAAGACAATGTTTTAAGCTAATATTTTAAAGCCTAGAGGGGAGAGGTACAGATCATTCCTAGCAAAGCAGCATGATTTGTTGACCATCTCCTTCCATGCTGGCAAGTATTGCACCCCCTTAGAATGACACCATAAACTAAGCCAGTTATTAAATTAAAGTCAGTCATCTTTAGTTTATATCGTGGCATCATCCTTGGAGAAAGTAAAATGTTGCTCAGTGCTAGGCTCATACCAGCCTGAGACACATATTCCAAGATTTCCATGATGTCTCCCTTCATATATTATAGTAAGATATGTCTCAGGTCATTTACACCCGCATGGACTATTACTGAGTCATGTTGGTACTTGTGATCCAATGACCTGAGTGTGTGTGTGATGTGGTGGATCCAGTCCCTTGATAAGTAACTGACCGTGACTTTCTCCTTACTCAGCCTAGTGAAAGGGACATCAGTGTGTTTCAAGATGGAGTCTCCAATGACCAGAATGTTGGATTATGCGGTGGCTTGCCTTATGGACTTAGATGTAGAGGTTGCATGCGATGTGGCTATATGTGCTGATGTGGGTGTTGTTTTGAAAGAGTGCATTTGGGGCTGCTAGGGGTATTTGTTATGTGTACTTTGTCTACGGGTTTAGGAAGGTTGCATTTAAGTGCTTCAGCATATGTGGGTCTATATGTCTGCTTTGAATTGTGCGTGATAGGTGCAGTGTGTGTACTACTGACAACCTTATTGATATTAGGAGTACTTTTATGTGAGATTTTTGCCTGCAGTGACATTGTGTAAATACATCTCTCACATACTGTATCAGTTTGTTTGATAATTAACTGGTTGTCAGTAAACATAAGGCACTTTCTACATTGCCTCAGGATGCCCATATTCACCAAGATGGTAACAGAGGTAGTGGGACAGTTCATATCCATGGCAGCACACCTTTTTTATTGAATAGACCATTAGAATGAGAATATAAAACAGCGTCAGGAGTATACAGTTTGCAACTCTGGGGACAGTGCCTGTCACTGCAAGCTAGTTGTCCTGCATGCAGGTATAGATGAAATTACAATCATGCTTTTACAGGAAAAATGTCACTTAGGCTGTCAGTGTCTATACAGGGCTCTGCCAGACACTTGAGGGGAAACTAATAAGTAGACCCTGCAAATTTAAAGATGAAGTATTTAGGCAAATATTCTGAAGATAGAAACAAATCAAGCAGTACTTACTGAAAACAAAGAATTAGCTTGTCAAGAATGATGAAAAGGGGGGAGTTATGTAAATGGCTCCTGCTTGGCTACTACAAGTGCTGGTATCACCACAGCTTCACTCTGCTGGGATACAATGCTCCTTTGCTACTTCTCTCACCAGAAGTAAAACATTAGCACCAATCCCAAGATGAGAAGCAGTCTGCAGCCTATTTGGTGATCCACAGTCTTAACCCAGATGATGCAAGGGTCTGTAGGCTTGTTGTAGCCTTTTCCTGGAGGATGCCTTGAATAGCAACCAGACCAATCAGGAAGTCAAGCACAGATACTCACTGCCCAACTATAAACAGTCAGGAATCCATCCACTCTGATCTTTCTCTCACCAGGCGCAGAATATAAGCAGAAATTCCAACCTGTCACCTATGAAACAGTTATTAGGCTTTTCAGTGATCAGCAGTCTCCACAAAATAATGTCCCTGTGTTCCTTCTCTCACAAGGAAAAAACAGAAGCGCTAATCCCAAGATAACTACTGAGGGGCAGAATGTGGGGTCTTCAATAATTGGTGATCTTGCAATAGATGTTGCAGATTTTAAAGGTAAGATGAAAAAATGGGTTAATATTCTAAGCACTGCAGTGTGCACTAATCAGTTAGATGTGAAAAAGGGGATAACTTAAGATTTAGCTGTCTAAGTGGAGGGCCACTAATTTTAAAAGAGCAAGACAGACTGAAATGGGGTGGGTATTTTGTATTCTGGTTCTATGGAATATAGTGGGATTGCCAATAAATTTAAATAGTTGAAGGGGAGTGATTTAAAAAAATAATTTTGTGCTTACCCACAACAGCCAATGAAAGGGGAGAGGGAAAGAGATATGTGGTCAAATTAACATTGGGGGCAGGCAACTATAAAGACAGTTGTGTTTAAAAACACAAGAGCACCTGGGAAGGTGGGTGGGAAAAAATGTCTGTGACTCACAAGAGATGCAGCTGTGGTCTCTTTCCTGATTTTAATATGCAATTAAAAGCAGAATACAAGTAAAACACAGTGCAAAGAAATCAAATTATGGTATACAAAATAGAAAAAGGCAATAAAGTAATACAAAATACAAGAAGGCAAAAGCAAAATAATCTTTCATGCACAGTACGTTGTGGCAGAGTCTGGATCTGCTTTTCCAGTATTCAGTATTCAGGATACAACCCAAGATATTGTTGAGGCCAACTAAGGCTTTGTTTTTTGCCTTAGTGAGCACTGCCAGGACCTACTCCCTGTTAAAAGTTGAAGGGGTTATGTTGGTATAGGTGTTTCTCTGGGTGTGGGTAGAGGTGAGTGGAGGGGGTAAGGTTTGACCTGAATTTGTCAGCCAGCAAGTTCGTCATATGACTCTGTTCAGTAAAGGCGATGCAAGCATACTGCTGTATGCTGTCCTTGAGGTTTTGGACATATCTGTAAAAGGCCTTAAATACAATTGTTTCAAAGTCCAGTCCACACCTCTAGCCCAAGTTCTACAATGAAAGGCAGTTTCTCACACCTACAACCCCTTTGTGTGCTGCCTTCAAAACCAAAAATATTAACCTTTATTAAGCAGCTGGATATGTACTGCAAACAATAAAAAATAGCAGCCTTTGGGTAAAAATGAATAAAATTCTATTTAATTTTCTGTACTTGATTTTGTTTGATTCATCAGACAGGTCACCCATTTGCCACATAAAAGCATATTGAGCAATCACGATTAAATTATATCAGGTATCATTGGTGATACAGCAGTGCTTAAAAACATCCAGCCATAAATGTTTATTTTAATTGCACCAAGCTTCTGTACATCACATCACGGCAGTATTATGCAATATGATGCTCCTTGTTCTACCAGAACTCCACAGATACATGAAGTCACCAGCAAATAAACTAATCATACCATCAGCTTTCTGTGCATTTCCAGAGAGAAAAGGCTCAGATGTCTCACATGCTTCATTTCCTGCATGTTTATAGGATCCTCATTAAATTGTCTTTGGTGGTGAGAATTGTTTTCTACATTTTTCTTTTACTATACAATCAGCAGAGATTCTAAGCACAAGAATTGAGGACAGAGCCAAAGAAAGCAAGCAGATGCACTCAGAATTAGGGGCAGACTTCATATGTATTGAGAGTTGCTAGAATAACATGTATTTCATTTTCATGTATTTTCTGAAGGATAAGAAGTCAAAAATGCAAATGCCTGTCATTATTTGTTTTAACTAAAGTCCTCAGTGGAAATTGCCAGAAAAATATATTTGACATATATGTCATGTTTGTGTGTATTTACAAATGATAGTAAGTGGTGTGTGTGTGTGTGTGTGTGTGTGTGTGTGTGTGTGTGTGTGTGTGTGTGTGTGTGTGTGTGTGTGTGTGTGTTAACCTAATCAATCTCTGGCTGCTTGCATTGTAGCCAGAGTCTTCACTCTATTCCCCAGAAGGGTCCATATTACCACATCAAAAACACAAGTCGAGGAACGCCTGTTTGTCGACCAGTAAACAGCGAACTGTCATTTCTGTGAACACCCACTTCAGCAAATGTTTTCCTATATACTTCTTTTGCATATTTTCTGACTTCTTTTTATCCTTATTCTTATATGTGTACTATAGTATGATATAGAACTCCATCTCTGATTTTATCATGGAATTACAATCTAGTTTCAGTAACTCTGTATCTCATGATGTAAAGTATACCTTTACACTGTCATTTAGTTTGTAACTCTGTTAAAATGTTATTGAGATGCTCCTTAAAGAATGGTTTATAATCTACAGTAATACAACATTTTTTAATCTTGTTACTATTGTTATCCATTTAATTGCTTGTTTGAATTGTTATAAGAACTTTTGTAAGCACAAATCCGGTTATCCAATTTTAAAAGCATAATGAGCGTTTTTTCCTCATATAATATGTTACAGTACATAGTTGTCAATGACTGCTTAAGAGAATAACTTAGGAACTGATTAAGAACTGTTTACAGATTGTTTATGTATTGCTTAAGAACTACTTCAGAGGGGTTGATTTAAGAACTGCTTATGACTACTTAAGTTTTTTTTAAGAGTAGAACTGCTTACAACTGCATAAGTACTGTATACGAATTGCTTAGGAAATGCTTAAGAGGTGGATTGCTTTAAAAACTGATTAAGAAATG
This sequence comes from Protopterus annectens, assembly GCF_019279795.1. Lineage (NCBI taxonomy): Eukaryota > Metazoa > Chordata > Ceratodontiformes > Protopteridae > Protopterus > Protopterus annectens. Next base: position 324,442,536 of record NC_056751.1, read on the forward strand.
TTTAAGACTTGCTTAAGAGGAGAATTGCATTTAGCCTGGTTAAGAACTGCTTAAGAGGATACATTTTTTAAGAAATTTTTAAGAACTACTTAAAACTGCTTGGAAACTGATTAAGAACTGCTTAATTGAAATATTGCTTAAGACATATTTAAAGAGAGAAAAAAGAAAAGTTTAAGAAGAGAGACACAATGCACTGGAATTGCTAGGCAGTGGGATGACGGAATGAAGAGGTATGGCACACTCACCTCTCCCTGGGATGAGGGTGATTTGTGTGTACTTGGGGACACATTGCACTCTATTGATTTCCCTAGTGTATATCAGGGAGACTACCTCTTCACTGCTTTGAGGGAATGCCCCTTGCAGAAATGAGGGAACATCCTCCATGGAAAGCTCACTGCATGCCACTCTTTGGCACTTAGCCAAGAGGACACCAGTTAGGGTCAAGAAGACAATAGAAAACTTTTAAGCACACTTATTGCTGTCTAAATGATGGCATCTCCTAGTCAACTATTCCCTGGTGATTTCCAGTGAATGTCCCAAATTGCTATGTGAGCACCCAGTGGGGCAAAGTGCCAATCAAGTGACACTTGTATTAGTATGAAATTTTCCAGATTTATTTCCATAAATTACAAAGAGATATCGGTTGTATTGGTTGTAAACCTTGGCTTGAGATGTTTGTGACTGCTGAAGTGACACCACAACCCCATGTACAAAATGGGAAAAGGTGTTAAGAATGGATGGCTAGATCGGTTGTATTGGACTGCCAGTCTAATTGATAGTTTTCTGTGAGAGAATGAAGAAGAACCATGTGCCACTATAATTACAACATGATATAGTTCTGAACAATATATTATGTGACATTGTAGCTGCACATTAAGTTTCTATGTTGGTGATCTTTCAATTTTGCCTTAAAGGGGTTCTTTTCAATAGTGCATGTTATGCTTGGTGGTACTTTGCTTCATAACATATCTATAAATATGAGAAATCTAGAATTACAAAAATCTGGTTTTGGATTTTGGTATGCTGATTAGCTGCCCTACTGATTCCCTAAGATCATGAGAGAAAAGTATCCTTGAAGTAATATCAGTGACAGCTGGACAGTTAGTTAAATGTATGACTTTTGACAAAAGGATAGTTGAATTACAGCAAGATGGTGGTGAAATTCCAGCTATTGAAGACCCCTGATGGGCAAACAATGACAGGTTTTATATGGTGACCAGAAACAGTTTTTCAGATTCTTTCTGCCTCTTCTATAGACTTGTACTGAACAGTAATTCTAATGAGTATGTTAATGAAGTTATGAGATAAGAGCTGGGTATGACAACTGTAAGAGAGTTGGTTAGGAATATTCTGGTGTGGTACAGCTTCTCCATTTTTTTGTGTGTCTAGTCCCACATATCCATTAAGACTCATTCTTTAGAGTCCTGTATTCATTGTCCCTCAGGGTGATATTCTGGCTACCCATTCATCCCCTCAGGAGCAATATTTGATATTGGGTATGGTGGCATCACTTTTTTTATTTATCCACCTATATTTTCTTGCCATTACAGTGAGTCCTGCAATTTGCTTATGTCACAGGGCACATATTTGCTTTCAAACACCGAAATCCCAGTTTGTGGTGCTATGCAAGGCACTGCAAGCAGAGACACCGTGGTCTTCCTATTGAACTAAGTGTAGCACTGCACCAGTGTTTGGTGAATCATCTTCTGTTCAACTCACACTGTCCCATTCTATTTTTCCCCATCTCCTAGTTTGCTGCAATTGCAATAGAGAAACTCAGACTGACTGAGGCAAAAGTCAGGACTTTATAACTTGCCACCACACAGTTAGAAGAACTTGCCCAGATTTATATTATTTTTACTAATGGTATTTTAATATGATTATCAGACTTAAATCAGTTGGGCAACCATGGTGGTGCAGAGGTTAGTGTTGTTGCCACACAGCAAGAGGTTCTTCAGTTCAATCCTTGGCTGGGGGTGCCTTCTGTGCGGTGTCTGCATGTCCTCCCTGGGGTCGCATGGGTTTCCTCCGGATGCTCTGGTTTCCTCCCACATCCATGCTGTAGGTGGATTGAACACTCTAAATTGGCCCTAGGTGTGAGTGTGTGCATGTGTGTGCCTTCTGGGTTGGCAACTTCACACTGTAAAAAAATCCACTGCCAATCATGAGCGGACAAGTGATCTGCTGTGGCAACCCCTAACTGGGAAAAAACGAAAGAAGAAGAAGAAGAATCAGACTTAAATCAATTATCTAGAACAAAGTCTAATATCATCTTCAGTAACAGGTAAGTAACAGAAAGTAGTAATAAACAGAAACCTGTCATGATCTAGGGCTGACAGATGCAAAAAAATATTTGCAAAACTCTCCCATTTTTATGCTGTATATAGTGGGCTGAACCAGAAAATGGTGCAGAGGGATCAGTACTGTACCCCAGTTAACAAAGTAAATCGAGTAAGTAAGGACATAGTAAGTATTACCTGCTTCTGAGGAGACCACCACTGATATGGTCTTCATGGTGTTCACATACAGTCCCACGGCAATCAGTCGTTGATGAAAAAAGAAACAATGTCATAGTTCAGGGTTAACAAATCTCAAGGGCGATATGTGTCAGTACAGGTGAGTTGTCTTTGTGAAGTATTAATTTAGCTTCTCCCCACAGATTTACTATTGCATTTATATATGCAGTGAAGACCGGCTATACTGACCCTTGTGGGATGCTGATCTTAACCGTCATAAACTATGAAATAATAGTTTTCTGCCTAACATCTTGTTTCAGTCAAATAATCAGCAACCAGTCTTTTTGCACTCTTTGTAAAAGCCAGATTGCCAGTAGCATTTAAAAGCTGTATTATGCTCTGTCAAAAGCTGTATCTGCATCACCATCTATCTCTGTTCATATACATTTCTGAACATGTATTTTTAGTGCATGCATTTATTTGTGAATGTTGTACTGTTGTGGGTTTAGAGAGGTGTGGAGTGTTATGCTTTAGAGCACGTGTTATTTGGGGGTGACACTATGTATTTATAGTTCTTGTTGTCTACACAACTGTGGAATACTGTAGTTAGCATAATTTTCCCTTACTGCTGTGTGAACTGATAGTCAGAGTATGTTCAGTAGTGACAGGGCCCCTGCAAAAATATTGACTGTGATTCAGAAAGCATATCTCCACCAGCGCTATGTGAGCAATACCACAGTGCTCAGTAGTATGACAGCAATATAATGATTCAGAGATATGATAAAACCACATTGAGCAACTTATTGTCATTGGCTAATCATCATGTCTGTCAATCTAACACTGTGCATTTACAGGTAACTGTGCTAGTGTTTCCCCTACCAATTCACTCATAGGAGGTGCACAGTCACCTACAAATATGTACACACACACACACACACACACACACACACACACACACACACACACACACACACACACACACATCCTGACAGTTGAAATCATACCCCTACAGAGACACATGCACTAGGGTTACTATCACTACCTGTCCTCTTTATACAGAACAGTTGATATTTATGCAGTTGTGTACTGCAGAAAAAAAAAAAACATGAAAAAAAATCACAAATGTCCTAGGAGTATAAAGCAAAATATTTCTTATCTTTCCTGTAATCATTGAATAAAACAATATGGTTCTGTCTGAAACACCCTTATATTACAAGAACTAACAGACATGATCCAAGAACTACAAGAGTAAATGTTTATTTTGTCAAAAGGTTGAAGTCCAGTTATTTGAATTGGTTGTCTAGATGTGGTCTTTCCTAGCAAATCACACTTTTACATAAAATGTCCCTCTCTGAGATTTTGAAAAGGTGTCAGCATACACACACACACATACACACACACACACACACACACACACACACACACACACACACACACACACACACACACACACACACACACACACACACCTTCACTGTAATTACCGTCAACAGGCCTAACCGGTCCTTGTCCTACTATGAGACTGTATAGGTGTTCTCCAAAAAAGATGGCATAAAGCTGTTTTGCTTCACCTTCCTACACACACGCACACTAGTCCTGTACTTTTAACTACTCTACCAAGGAAAAAAACATGACTAATTGGCATAAACTGTGCACCTCAGCTGGCCACATCTTTATTTGGCCTTCACCAGCAAGATCAATGTAATATTTGTTTTTGGCTGGCTTCTTTAACTAAGAGACTCAGCATTCAATAATAGATATGAAAAGAAATGACAAGGAGTAAATAAGAACATGGCATCAAGACATCTAGGATGTCCTATAGTAGAGCTATTAATTGCTCTTTATCCCTTGTTCATATTTTAATATTTGCATTTATATTTTCACAACAGAGAGCTGCATGTATTTAGGGACATGGTGTGAAATGTCATGGAGGGAGGCAGTCAAATCTATCGTCACTCTTTACGTATAGAACTCTGTAACAGATATGTTACTAGTTGTTTCCCCAAAATTATGAATATATGCAGTAATTCCATATGTATATTGACATTTATAAAACCAAAAGACCCACAAAGCATTGTATGGCCTCAGAGGGACCATTACATACTGTTGAATAAAACTGTCATTGATATTTGCACTGTCAGTTGTGTATCCTTATAGATACAGTGTTACTTACATTGTAGGTTACACAGATAAGCAACATTTTTCATATTTCTGTAAACATCTCAGCAAGTACTCAGAAAGTATTTGTTTTACATGAAAGCTCAATTGTAGTATCTTTTATTACTAATATAATGACTGTGAATGCATGACTATCAAAATATTTTTTTTCCCGATAACATTGCTGTTTACAACTTGCTAATAGTATATACAGTTCAAAGAATTTATGTATTTGCCTGGCTTGATTTTTTTGAAAATACTCTGGAATGTAATGATACATAGGTTCATAGGTAGGTGCTAGGCTATCAGCCCTAGTGCCTAAGTAAGCCTAGTCAGCAAAGTTCGCTGGCTTATGCCAGCCCAAGAAAGTTAATTTCCTGTGCCCCTGTCAAGCAGAGCAACAGAAGTGATCCCCAGGGTGTATTTCTTATTTCCCATCTACTCATCAAGATTTTTCTTGAAGAGTGTTAATGAGGAACTTTGCTTGACATAGATGGGTAGCTTGTTCCAGAGTATGGGAAGTCTCTAGGACAGGAATCTATCCCTCCTGCATGTCCTGTTTATTGTGGTGGCAAGGTTTAGGTCCCTAGAGCATGTAGCTCGGAGGGATTGGGATTTCTTTAGGTGTAGCATGTCCAACAGCTCTGGGATTGACATAGCTTTATATGTTAGGCAGAGATCACCTCATAGTAGGTGATATGCTACATAGTAAAGCTGGAGTTTTTTGAGAACGTCAGTGTAGGGCATCTGTTTGAGGCCAGTAATCCTCTTTGTGAGGTACTTCTGTGGCCTTTCCAGCTGCTGCAGATGTCTTGTGAGGTACATTCCAAAAGGGGTGTTGAACTCTATAATGGGTCTAATGAGTGTCGAGTAGAAGGGAACAATGACCTCTATTTCCTGTATGAGAACACTTTTGTGATGAGGTGTGCCACATAGAAGGATTTCCTGACTACTGTGGCAATGTGATTATCAAAGGAGAGACTACTGTCCACCTTGGTCCCAAGGTCTCTTATCACACATTCAGCGTTAAGAAGACTGCCACCTATGTGGTAGTTCATGGGTACAGAGTTTTTACCAAAGGGGATAACAATGCACTTTTTGGCACTGAGCTTGACGTCATGACTCTGACACCAGGCATCTGTCTCAGTGAGGCCCTTCTGTAGGATGTCCACATCATTTGGGGACTCGACTATAGCTCCTAGTTTGCAGTCATCTGTGAACATCATTAGCCAGAGGCCTTCTGTGTTAGCCTGTACTTCAGAGAAGTAGATACCAAACAGGAGAGGTCCCAGGACTGAACCTTGTGGTACTCCACGTGTCACTAGTTTGAAGTCAGATTTGGAGTCTGCAACTTTTATAGTGTGGGTTCTGTCAGTGAGCCAGTTGGCAACCCATCTTCTGACATAGGGATTTATACCTAGTTTAGTGAGTTTAGCTATAATTCCAGAATGGAGGATGGTGCTGAAAGCCTTGGCGAGGTCAAGATAAGCTGTGTGAACCACCTTACCATCTTCTACGTCTTTGGTAACTGCCTCAAAGAAGTCACCAGGTTCAGGAGGCATGATATGCCTTTCACAAATCTGAACTGGGTGGGGTCCAGAGTTTGGAGGTTACCAATGTCTTTGTTTATGAATTCCATGATGATACGTTCCATGGCCTTACAGACCAGGCTCGTCAGGCTAATAGGGCAATAGTTCCAAGGATCAGTGGTGGCTCCCCCTTTGTGGAGTGGGATAACTGTTGCTGTGCACCATTCAGTGGGCATAAAGCCTGACGTGAGGCTATAAATGAACATGGTGCTTAGGTGAGGAGCCAGTTCGTTCTGAAGTACATGTAAAACGCAGCCTGGGATGTTGTCCGGTCCCATGGATGCTGTGTTTTTGGCTTTAGAGAGTGCTGCCTTTACCTGTGTAGTTGTGATTACAGGGACTCTGCATTCTTCCTGTAAAGATATGGGCCCTTTAGGGGGTGAGAGGGGGGTAAAGTTAGCACTGAACCTATCTGCCAGAATGTTGGCAATATCAGTTGGTTCTGTAATTTTTGTGTCATTGTGCTGCAACTCAGAGCAGATATGGGTGTTGCCATTGAGATTCTTGACATAGCTATACAATGCTTTGTGGTTGTCCTTAGAATCAGTGGGGATCTTATTTTCATAGCTGGCTTTGGAGGATTGTATAAGGGATCTCAGCTTCTTACTGAGGCTGACCAGGGAGCTCCTCCACTCATGGGATTTTACTCTTTTTTGCAACAGTTTCTTCCTTCTGTTGTAGAGTTTGTTTATGGCAGGGGATGACCAGATTGGCTTCCTTTTTTTGGAGGATAGCATATTGGTTCTGTTTGGGATAGCACAATCCATGCACTTGGGTAAGTGCTTATAGAGTGCATTTGTGTAGGATGCAGCAGTCGTAACAATATTGTCCCTCTGCACGGGTGTCATGAAGTTCGCCACGTCTATCTTAAGAAGCATGAAGTTGGTTTTGGAGACATTTTTTACCATGGTTTCCTTAATGGGGGGGTGGGGGCGGGATGTGGATATCTAGGGTGATTAGCTTATGGTCAGATCTGACCAACGAGGAGTTGACTTCAGGTGTGGAACACCAGTCACTCATTTTGGTAATGACTAGGTCTAGAATATTGTTGCCCCTGGTGGGGGTGTGGATAAGTTGATCCAGGGCACTGGAATTTATGAATTCCAGAAAGCACTGAGCAAAGGAGTTGGTACATGAGTAGTTTTCCCAGTTAATGGTGGGGTAGTTGAAATCACCCAATATTAGTGTTTGTTTGAACCCTAATCTTTTCCACTATGTCAAGAAAAGAGGAGTGGGAATCCTGGGGCATGGTGGGGGATCTGTAGCAGGCTAAAATTTGGATTGCACTTTTGTCCAGAGTTATTTGCACTTGGATAATCTCAGATGCATTATGCTGAGCAACTAGCCTGGAGGTGTGGATATCCTTAATGAATATGGACACACCTTCGCCTTTGGTGTTCCAGTCCAGGTTAGATGGCCAAAAAGTGTTGTATGAGTTATAGCCTGGTAATCCAGGGTGCTCTCTGGAGCCTTGAACCAGGTCTCAGTCACTACACAGATATTGATGTTCTCCATTTTAAACAGTGCCTCGAGTGAGTGCATTTTGAATAGCATTGCCCTCAGTTTTTGCTTGCCTGTTCCTGTTATGGTGGTGAATTTGTCATTTGAACCTTGCCTAAAAAAGGCACTATAGGGGCAGCAAGAGACTTTGCCAGTATCTGGAATCCCTGGGGTGACAGGTACAGGCCATCTCTGGCAAAGCATTGTGGTCTGTCGACCATGTCATCCCAGGCAGACAGATACTGGATCCCCTTAGAATGACACCAGAAGCTTAGCCAATCGTTCAAGTCAGTCATTTTGTCCTTGTACTGCGGTATTATTCTGGGTGTTGGCAGGATGCTACCCAGGGCTAGAGTCATTCCTGCCTGGGCTACAAGATCGGAGAGATCTTCCATGTCTCTTTTCATGGAGCCCAGGGAGGTACAGCTCAGGTCATTCACACCAACATGAACAATCAGAGAGTCATATTTGTACTTGTTGTGGAGTGTCCTGAGTTTGTGGGTTATGTGGCGGATCCTGGCACCCGACAGGCAGCTCACAGTAACCTTCTTCTTGTTTAGCCTGGTGAATGGGACATCAGTGTGCCTGACTATAGAGTCCCTTATGGCTAGTGTGCTGGGTACGTTGTTTTGCCTTATGGGCTGTGGTTGAGTGACACACTGAGTCTGTGAGCTATGTGTCATTTGGGCTGTGTTGGTGGGGGGAGGTTGCTTGCGTTTCTGCTTTGGAGGTCTCTGTTGCTTGAGCCGATTATTATATAGGCTGCACATGGATTGACATTCCATGGCTCAGAGATGTTAATTGCTTTCAAACATTGTTGGCCTTCATTTTCCATTCTACTACTGCACCCTTTCTGTGTTTGTTTTTATTCATACACCCATCTAGCTCTGCAGTCTTCTTGAGTTCTTATTTCTTTGCATCCCTGCAACGAATCTAACATGTTATGCTTCTAAACTCTTCACCAGACTTTATAAGGTCTTTGTTAGCCATCCCTTTTTTGGGTAGAATTCTTTTTACAGGTCTTCCCGGCCTATGCACAAAGTCCTGTTTTTCTCTTTGCATATTGCAGTATTTCGCTGATAATAAAATTACACATATCGAAAGTAGTTTTTATACTTTAGGGATATTTTAACTTTCAATGGTAGAAAATATATATTTTAAGTACAATTGCCTGTGTACTATTGCCCAGCCAATGTTTTATCAAAGTTACCACATTCAAACACTTTGTGTCTAAGAGTTTTAGACTTTCCGATGATTATTAAGTATCTTTACTAATGTCTATATAGATGACACCCAGGGACCATTTTTCATCTGCTTCCATGGTCACAACATCGAATAATTCAATTTTAGTCACCTTTATGAGACTTATCTTCTATATTCATTCTACCTTCCATGATGTGCTCAGTATATCTATATCTGTATCTATATATATATATATATATAGAGAGAGAGAGAGACAGATTTTTTTAATTATTTTTACAAAAGATTCCACATCCATAATCCAACTCCGCCTCCATAGCTCCATAGCCCTCATTACTTTTTCTGCCCCTGTGATTTTCAGTTCCACAGACCCCTTGAAGCTGCCAGTGATTACCATCAGATGGTTTACTGGGAAACCCTCATTACTGTGCTGTGTAGTAGTGACATCACAATAATGCATATATTTCTGTGTGTGCCCACTTAATACACATCTATTTATTCTCATGTGGTAAAATCACTGTATTATGGATTAAGCTTTTAAGATTTTGCCAAGAGATGCTTCCTGCATAGAGGTGACTGTCATACCCTACCCTTGAAGTAGGGAGAAGTCTCGCCCTGTTCTCTACCTGCCAACATTCAGATTCCCCCAGCTTGATCCTGAACTTTGGTTACTGACAGTGTGGTTAGTTGCCTTACCCTGCAGCTGTGGGACTGCTGTGCCTAGTATCCCTTAAATATTCAACAGTTTCCTAGGCAAGCTCTATGGCATGGGAAAATGTAGCTCTTACAAATATTTCAATAATGGTGGTCAAAGTAGTGGACCCAGGCTTTGGATGAGCAAAATAGAAAAAGCTTAGAGTGATGTTTGACCAATGCTGTCTTGCTGATCTCAGGGTTATGGGGGTGGTTTTTGTTCTGTGTCTTCAGTGGCAGCTAGTGGAAAGCTAGAAGTTATACTCAAACAGTAGGAACAAGGTACAGTAGACAGGTCTGCCAAGCTCCTGGGATATGGTGATGTGTGGAAGCAACCTTCCATGCTAATTTCTTGGTATAGAAAGAATATAACAGAGTAAGAGGAGTTACACACCATCCTAAATCCTAAAAAAACCTCAGCTATGAAAGCTGAACTTTTCTCCCTGCAGCCTCAAGGAAAACAGTATACTTTCTTACAAGGGAGAAAAAAAGGGTCCAAAATGTTTTACATAAAAAACTATTTACCTCCTTTAGAAGTGATTTATGTCTTGGTTTCCTTTTCTATATTTAAATAATTTTATTAAGCTGTCAGTTTATAGCCACAGGCCAGCAGGATATGGGAGACTAAGAAAATAATCAGATATGTTAAGATGGTGCACTGCTGCCTCAGCAAAGGCATATTATTGAGCTATTGATGTGGATTCTATTAAACAATGAAGTCTTTAGAGAGATATTAAACAGAGACTAAAGTAGAACAAAATCTGATGGTAGCTGTGAAGCCCCATCACTCTACCAGTAATCAAAAAGCCTCAATTCTCACCACTGGCACCAGTGGGGGACATACACTGGGAGGATAACAAGCACACACACAGTATTTTGAGATGCAGCTTTCCACATCAAGTGCAGTTCTCTAAAGAGCACACCGAGACCACAGTCAGTCCAGGGTTGGTTTCTCCCTCTTTCTCCTGATCTCCAATAAGACTTCTCACTGGCACAGCTATAAAGTTGAATCCTTACCAGGGTTCCAAGCCAAGTCCTCCAACACTCTCTCAGTCCAACCAGTGTTTCGTGCTCCTGCCCAAGTAGCACACACACACACACACACACACACACACACACACACACACACACACACACACACCTGACACAGGTTCACTAGCTATGACTCCGTCAGCCCAAACTATAAGGTAGTTATCACTGCCACCAGAACCCCTTATCAGTTACTTTAAGGCCCTTAACAAAGGGTGTCCAATTTTACTGTGTAATATTAATATTAATACAAATGGTAGTTTGACTAAGAGCAAGGCTATTAGAAGTGGCCCACACAGTGTCACCAAGTACTCTCAAAACTGAAATATCTCTACACAGATCAGCCACAATGAAAGGTTTAAATATATTTAATAATGAATAATAAAATAAGAAAATATTCGGTATATATTCACAGTGACATCAATGTTCAAATTCACAGGAAATATTTAAAACAACATTGCAGGACAGTGTCAAATAAATAAAGACAAATATCTAAAGTAAGCTTCACTATATCCCTGACTGAATCTAAGATAATTACTATAACCAAGTTAACTTACTTAGAGCAAGGCAGATGTTGTGGTGTATGGCTCTTGTTAGGGCCAAGACAGAATACAGAATGCCCTGTCTCTGTAATAGACTTCTCAAATTAATATCCCAAATATTACTGCTGGGGCAGCTTGCAGAATGACATCATTTTGTGTCATCTGTCTCTATCCCAGGTGAAACTCTCCATTGCTCGAAGCTGGCAGTATTTAGCATCTACCTGTGAAAATACATAAGCCTCAGATCTTTGGCAGATGCCAGAAGTCATAAAACAATTACATTCCTCCACATTTCAAGACTAGTAATTATTTCACCCTAAAGACAATACAGAAAGTTCTCTAGTACAGACATTATGTATCAAGCTAATTGGAAATTGAAAGATCCCAGCCATAAAGTAATCTAATTTCAGCTATTTTTCTGAAGTTAACCTCCTGTAGTCCAGTTTCCACTGTTAAAATATATGCATTTAAACAGACACAATAATGCATGTACATTTCTGTTCTATTCCAGTAGAGCACACTGTGGTTACAGTTCAAATAGCACTTTGCAAAAACCTTTTCAACACACACTTCTGTACCAGCAGTTTAATATACACATGACATACAGTTTTAATACATTTGTAACACAACCATCTTATATAAGTTATGTTGATATTCACAAATGACATATAATTATTTACAAAATTCTAGATAGCTGTGCTGGCAGTATTTCCTTTGATGACAGCAGCAATGAGCTAGACATGTACTCTCATGTCAAGTTTTAAATTTCAGTAAAGAATGTCAAATATATGTACATAAAATACTGAACATAAATGAAGTAAAGTTAGTTAAGGTATAGCCTATGAAGAGTTTAAACACATAGATAAAAACAATATGGATATATCATAGTCTGCAATGCTGACAACCCAACTCTATTACAGCAAATCACCCAAACTGCATTTACTACTGTAGAGACTTAGCTCCCTAACAATCACCTTTCCTTTAACCCTAATAAAATAAAACTCATGATTTTTACTCCCAAGAAAAACACATCCCTTAACAAATCCCATTTCAAAATATTCTCTCTTAACTCCACTACAATTGAATTAGGGACCCACACAAAACTGTATAGGGCAATAATTGAAAAAAAAACTCAAATTTTATCTTCTTGTTCATAATAACATCAGTAAGATCCACAAAAAAACTAGGACTACTCTATACACATAACATGTTCCTCTCACTCCCCAAAAAACAAATACTTGCCTCGTCTTACCTACTTCCTTCCCTAGTTTATGGTGCACTGCTATTAACCAACCATCAGTCCTCCCTGAAAACTAAACTAGAAACATGCTATAAAAAGGCAGTTAAATTTACAACAAATAGTCACTGCACTACCCACCACTGTATTGCCCTAAATAAACTACATATTGGCTCAAATTCCCCCACTACTTAACCTATCTTCAACTATTACACACAAGTTAATTAATAAACCTTAAGACTGCCCTGCCATAAAATACTTATTCATCCATTATAATCCTAAAAGGCCTCTAAGATCTGAAAACCTACACCTTCTACAAATTCATAAAACTAAACTACCTGCCGGTCAGCTATTATACTCTTGGGTCATTGCTAAAACATGGAATAGCCTGCTGACATGCATTTGCACACATCAGTGCTCTGCCACCTTCAAAACTGCCCTACATGGATATCTCCTCTCTAAGGTTCTATATTATAAGCTCGACTGCTTAGGTTGTCAAATGCCTAAATGTTGACATCTTAATGGCAAAAGCTTAAAATAGCGAATGGTCACATACGCAAATTCTTTCTTTGGGAAAGAATTCGCTAGGCTGCTGCAAACTAAAATAAACTTCCAAACCCTAACATAGTGGAGGGCTTCATCCCCCACACCCCCTGATGTGCGCGGCTTGTGCCCCCAACAAATGCCCTAACTAAATATACCAACTCTGAGATCATTCTACATTGGGGAAAAGGCAAATCCCCGATAAAGGCCACAAGTGGCCATTTGTGATTTTAAGCTTTCACTGTTTAGGTGTTGACGTTTCGGAGTTCGACAACCTAAGCGGTCAAGCTTCTAATAGGAACCCCTCTCTAAATGGACTTCTAACTGTTCCATTCTTCTGCCAACTATTACCTAATTCCATGAGTCTTCCTATCCACTCATATTTTCTCCTTTACACATACTTCTCTAAAAACTTGTACACACTTCTCGAACAGCCTAATTTATTGCTAAACTCCCCCACTCTCTCCTTACCTAATACAACTAATATGCTCTATTCCAACCCCTATGTTATATTTCCTTGCCTGCATTATAAAGCCAATGCTACTATTTTAAAATAGCAGTACTTCACTCTCCACATCTATTAACCTATTCATCTCTCATATATTCTATAATTTGTACATCCTTTTCTTCTTCTGCTAACTTACCTTACCTGTACCCAACTACACCTGCTAATGTATATACTCAATATGCATGCCTCGTAATACTATATTTGCTACATATGTTTTTGCTGTATTTCTCATGTTAATGCACTGGCTTATACTTCTAAGTTTGCCTTGAATTTTATTTTAATTGGACTAGCTTAAACTGTAATCTGTGCCATGTATTGTATTTCTCTGTACTGCTTGTATTTTAATAATAGGTTCATAGGTTGGTACTAGGCTATTGACCCTAGGGCCCACACAAGCCTAGCCAAAAAGGTACCCTAGCTTTTGCCATCCAAGAAAATTATTTTCCTGTGCCCCTGTCGAGCAGAGCCACAGAGGTGATCTCTGGGGTGAATTTCCTATTTCCCATCCAATCATCAAGATTTTTCTTGAAGAGTGTTAATGGGGAGCTTAGTTTGATATAGATAGGTAGTTTGTTCCAAAGTATGGAAAATCTCTGGACAGGAATCTATCCCTCCAGCATGTTCTGTTTTTTGTGGTGACAAGGTTTAGGTCCCTAGTGCGTGTAGCTCAGAGGGATTGGGATTTCTTTAAGTGGGCATGTTCAACAGCTCTGGGTTTGACATAGCTTTGTATGTTAGGCAGAGATCGCCTCTGAGTAGACGATATGCAATGGAGTAAAGCTGGAGTTTTTTGAGACGGTCTGCGTAGGGCATCTGTTTGAGGCCGGTAATCCTCTTTGTGAGGTATTTCTGCAGCCTACTCTATAATGGGTCTAATGAGTGATGAATAGAGGGGAACAATGATCTCTTTTTTTTCCTGGATGAGAAACCTTTTGTGATGAGGTGTGCCACATAGAAGGATTTCCCGACTACTGTGGCGATGTGATTATCAAAGGAGAGGCTACTGTCCACCTGTGTCCCAAGGTCTCTTATCACACTTTCGGTGTTAAGTAGACTACCACCTATGTGGTAGCTCATGGGTACAGAGTTTTACCAAAGTGGATGACAATGGACTTTTTGGCATTGAGCTTGAGGCTAAGGCTTTGACACCAGGCATCTGTCTCAGTGAGGCCCTTTTGTAGGATGTCCACATCATTAGGAGTTTTGATTATGGTTCCTAGTTTGCAGTCATCTGCAAACTTCATTAGCCAAAGACCTTCTGTGTTAGCCTGTACTTCAGAAAAGTAGATACTAAATAGGAGAGGACCCAGAACTGAACCCTGTGGTACTCCACTTGTCACTGGTCTGAAGTCGAATTTGGAGTCTGCTACTTTCACAGTGTGGGTTCTGTCAGTGAGCCAGTTAGCAACCCATCTTGTGACATAGGGATTTATACCTAGTTTAGTGAGTTTATCTATAATTCCAGAGTGGGGGGTGGTGTTGAAAGCCTTGGCAAGATCTAGATAGGCTGTGTTAACCACCTTACTCTTGTCTACGGCTTTGGTGACTCCTTCAAAGAAGTCTATCAGGTTTAGGAGACATGATCTGCCTTTTACAAAGCCAAACTGGATAGGATCCAGAGTTTGGATATTACCAATGTCTTTGGTTATAAGCTCCATGATGATATGTTCCATGGCCTTGCAAACCAGGCTCATAAGGCTAATGGGTAGGTAGTTCCCGGGGTCTGTGGTGGCTCCTCCTTTGTGGAGTGGGATAACCATCGCTGTTCGCCATTCAGTGGTTCAGTGGGAACAAAGCCTGAGGTGAGGCTAGGATTGAACATGGTGCTTAGGTGGGGAGCCAGTTCATTCTGTAGTCCATGTAGAATGCAGCCTGGGATGTTGTTTGGTCCCATGGTTGCTGTGTTCTTGGCTTTGGAGAGTGTGGTTTCTACCTGTGCAGCCATGATTACAGGAACTTTGCATTCTTCCAGTATAGTGATGGGTCCTTTAGGGAGTGAGAGAGGGGTAAAGTTAGCACTGAACCTATCTGCCAGGATGTTGGCTGTATCAGTTGGTTCTGTATATTTAGTGCCATTGTGCTGTAACTCAGAGCAGATCTGAGTGTCGCCATTGAGATTCTTGACATAGCTATAGAATGCTTTGTGGCTGTCTTTAGAATGAGTGGTGATTTTATTTTCATAACTAACTTTGGAGGATTTTATGAGGGATCTCAGCTTCTTACTGAGGATGACCAGCGAGTTCCTCCAATCATGGGGATTTTACTCTTTTTTGCAACAGTTTCTTTCTTCTGTTGTAGACTTTGTTTATGGCAGGGGACCACCAGACTGACTTCCTTTTTTTGGAGTATAGCATCTTGGTTCTGTTAGGGATAGCACGATCCATGCACTTGTGTAAGTTCTTATAAAGTGCATTTGTGTAGGATTCAGCAGTCATACCTCTATTGTCCGTCTGCATGGGTGTCGTGAAGCTTGCCACTTCTGTCTTAAGAAGCGTGAAGTTGGCTTTGGAGACATTTTTTACAGTGGTTTCCCTAACGGGTGGTGGGGGTGGGATGTGGATGTCTGGGGTAATTAGCTTGTGGTCGGATCTGCCCAATGAGGAATTGACCTCTGGTGTGGAACACTGGTCGTCCATGTTGGTAATGACCTGGTCTAGGATATTGCTGCCCCTGGTGGGTGTGTGGATAAGTTGATGCAAGGCATTGGAATTTATGAATTCCAGAAAAGGTTGAGCAAAAGAGTTGGTACATGAGTAGTTTTACCAGTTAATGGTGGGGTCGTTGAAATCACCCATTATTTGGGTGTTGGGTTGTATGCTAATATTTTTCAGTGTATCAGGAAATGAGAAGTGAGAATCCTGGGGCATGGTGGGGGATCTGGAGTAAGTTACAATTTGGATTGCGGTCTTGCCCAGAGTAAGTTGCACTTGGATAATCTTGGATGCATTGTGCTGAGCAACTAGCCTGGAGGTTTGGATATCCTTAATGAATATGGACATGGCTCCACCATTAGTGTTTCAGTCCAGGTTAGGTGTTCGAAAGGTGTGCAATGAATTATAGCCTGGTAATGCAGGGGTGCTCTTTGGAGCCTTGAACCAGGTCTCTGTCACTTCACAGATGTCGATGTTCTCCATTTTAAGGAGTGCCTAGAGTGACTTCATTTTGAGGTTTAGACTTCTAGCATTGAGTAGCATTACCCTCAGATTTTGCTTGATTGTACCTGTTATGGTGGTGAATTTGTCATTTGAACCTTGCCTTTAAAAGGCACTATAGGGTTGGCAAGAGCCTTAGCCAGTATCCAGAATCCGAACGGTGACAGGTGCAGGCCATCTCTGGCAAAGCATCGCTGTCTGTCGATCATGTCATCTCAGGCAGACAGATACTGGATCCCCTTAGAATGACACCAGAAGCTTAGCCAATTATTAAAGTCAATCATTTTGTCCTTGTACTGTGGTATCATTCTGGGTGATGGCAGGATGCTACTCAGGGCTACGGTCATACCTGCTTGGGCTACAAGATTGGAGAACTCCTCCATGTCTCTTCATGTAGTCCAGGAAAGTACATTTCAGGTCATTCACACCATTATGGACAATGACAGTCATATCTGTACTCATTGTGGAGTGACCTGAGTGCGTGCATTATGTGGTGGATCCTGGCACCCGACAGGCAACTGACAGTAACTTTCTCCTTGTTTAGCCTGGTGAGTGGAACATCAGTGTGCCTGACTATAGAGACACCTATGACTAGAGTGTTGGGTACATTGTTATACCTTATGGGCTGTGGTTGAGTGGCACACTGAGTCTGTGGGCTATGTGTCATTTGGGTCTTGTTGTGGGTGGAGGTTGCTTGCGTTTCTGCTTTGGAGGTCTCTGTTGCTTGAGCATATTTTTATTGAGAACCTCTGTGAATGTAGGTGTGTGTTTTGTGTTGCTATGTGTGTGTTTTATTGGTGTGGGTTTTGAGGGACTATGTGATGAGTGTGGTGTGGTACAAGTGTTTACATTCTCCTCTTGACTGCCTAGTCCAGTCTTGGGTGAAGAGAGCTTTGCTTCCAGTTTGGCTATATAAGTGCATCTCTCACAGGTTGTAGTGTTCAGTGGTAGGAGGAGAGGGTTGTCTGTGTACATGAGGCAATTGCTGCATTGCCCCAAGATGCCCAGATTCATCAGGTAGACAGGTGAAATCATTGGGAGCTAGCCCTTAGACATGCCTGGATAGGTGCTTATTTATTAAGTACTAAAAACTCTTTTCCTCTGGACACATGAGGAAAGTTGAGTGCTGTAGTAATTTGTAGCTTATTTAGTGCTTTAATGCATTTGTTGTGTTTTTGCACAATGCATTTTGTTTACTAACCTGTGAATACTATGTACATTCATACTAACTGCCTTTGTAGAGCTTTTCTCTGTGCGTCTCCACTGAAAATGGGCTCTTCTTGGTAAACAAAGGCCAATAAAGAAATAAATAAAATGTAATTTGCAGCAAAACATAAATATCACCTTAATATCCTTTTCTATAGTTTTTTCCAGTTGTTCTGTGCCTTAAGTGTCTGCTGGTTTAAAGCTGGATGTTCTGCTTAAACAGACAGGAAGGACAGTGATTCTGTATAATTACTGGTGCTTTTGGCAGAGAGGGGAAGTAGAGCAGAGCTGAGGGCTTTGTCCTTGCTTCTAGCGCCACTTTATCACCAGCCTAGCTAGGAAGGTGGCATTTATATCTCTTAACTAATGAGGTGACATGCTCAAGTGCAGCTGGGTTGGGGGTGCAAGATGTTTGGGGGTATGATTGGCAGATGTCAGTCAGTTGTTAGTACAGTACTGGCATTCAAAAAGAAATCCAGATACTGAATTTGTGGTCAGGGTTTGTGCGTGGCAAAGCTGCAGCAAGGAGTTTGTTTTAGTTTTCAAAGAGGAAATATATTTTTTTTCTCCTTAACTTAGGCATGGGACACTTGAATAACCAGCTTTGGCTTTGTAGATATCTGTCTTGATGGGGGATGACAACTTGGACTTGTGGAGGATTTTCTCATCATGGACATCTTTTGCATCAAAGCTTTGGATCAAACTGTTTAACACATGCTTTCCATGTGCTGTCCTCCTGTGCTGAAGTGGTGAGAAGACTCCCCAATTTGGAGACTGGAAGTAAATCTAAGTGTAAACAAGTGTAAACAAACTATGATAATGGATCAGGGATGGAATACTGAATGTTATAAAGGATGAGAGGAAGAGGCCAAAAGCAAAGAAGGGAATAAAGCCTGTGGCTACATAAGGATGTGAGGCTAGCAATTAAGGCAAATGACATGTGCTTAGACGTGGCAGATGTAATGGAATGTTGAGGTGTATGAGAGACACTAGAAGGCTAGCACAAATGCAACAAAGACCACAAAACTTAAGTTAACAATAGTGATGAAGAGACATTATAATAGCTTGTTTAGGTATACAACAGAAAGATGGAAGGGACAGATTGGCCAGGCTGAGCAAAGACAGGAGGAAGATTGCAGAAGACTGGAGAAAAGAAGTGTCACTTTTCACTTTGTGTGATTCCCCAGAAAAAAAAGAAAAGAAAAAGAAAAATTGGAGGTTCTGCTGCTTGATGGGGAACACAGTGCTTTGCTAACATGGAAATGGAGGATGTTGAGAAGGAAGAAGATACTGTTAGAAATGATAAAGCACAAAGACACAAGGGCTTCCTCCAAGATTCCTCATAAATCTGGCCAGTGTGCTGGAAGTCTCCATAATGGAGATCTTCTATAGACCACAGGCTAGGACAGAAGGGCCAGATGCACTGAAAGACAGCAAACTGGGTAACTTCAGGCATTTAAGATTAATAATATGGAGAGGATACTGAGGAAAGTCTAAGAAGATTTCTACAGGACCACACTCTGGGATAGCAAAAAGTATGTTTTTCATGGCCAGCAGCTATCATTCAAACCTGATCCTATTTTATGACAGTATTAGAGATGAACATGAGATCCGCTGTGGTGGTGCTGCGGTAGCATTGTCACCTCACAGTAAGATGCTGGCCGGTTCGATTCTCAGCTAGAGCATCTTCTGCGTAGAGACATGCGTGAATGGGCATGCCTTCATTGAAGGTTGTGCGGCAGAGCTGGTAACGCGGTATGTAAAAATCAACTACCAATCATTAGCGGACTGGAGTTCCGCTGTGGCGACCCCTAACCGGGAAAAGCCGAAAGACACAGACCACCATTAGAGATGAACATGACAGAGAAGTATCAAAAAATGTATTTGTCCTGGACTTCAGCAAGGTATTTGACTAGGTACTATGCAGGATGCTTAATGAAAAACTGGAGAGGTGGGGGTAGAGGCAAGGCTGAGGAATTGGATAGTTACATGCCTGAGTAGTAGGACACAACTTTATGATGAGAGAGTAAATGTCAGGAAATAGGAAAGTCACTGATGGAATACCAGAAGGGTCTATCATGGGATCACTGCTCTTCACTGTGTTTGTCCCAGATGTATTTGGGAGAACAGGGCATCGTCTTTGATGATGGCACAATGTTGGGTGCAGCACCAGAGGATGTGAATAATAAGGCTTTGGAAAGCATGACCAAGGGGACAGAAAGGTGCCATTTGATATTCAGTGCAAGTCATGATGCCCCAATCATACTGAAAGGAATCCATACACCAGCCCACCACTCAGTTAACAAACATAAATGACAAAATAAATAAAGTAAAACTTGAGTACAGTGACTGAAGCAGGACTAAATCTGATGGCAACAGAGCAGGAGAATGATCTCAAGGTGTTGATCATACCTTTACTGGAGCACTGGGGGAGAGTGAGAGGGCAATGGCAGTAGTTCACTCTCAATGGGATAGAGTCTGGAAATATATTATGCATTAATGCTACAAGGACTTTGTCAGACCATACCCTGAATAAAGTATGCTGTTCTGGAGGCTATTTATGGGAAAAGGCATCAGGCTGCTGCAATAAGTGCAGAGCAAAGCTCCAGAAAGGTGATTTATGGGAAACTAGGAAAAGAGATTGCCAGTGACAGAGATGCTAGAACCCTTTTTATGTAAAATCAGAAAAGGCAGGTGGGATATGCTGTTTGTGCACAAGGTGATGTCATGGAACGAAGGGCTAGAGTTTGTAGAAGGGAGCAAAAGCAGCAGATGGTGAGGGCAGAAGGGAGAAAAGGCAGCAGATTGTGAGGGCATACTACTCCCTTAATCTCTGAAAACATGTGTTCGCAGAGAATATTGCAAACCTGTAGAATGAACTGCATTGTAAGATTAAATGTATGTTGCTAGACATAAATATAGTATCTGCAAAGGCCTAGAAATACAGCCATATTAAAGCAGACATATATCTTTATTTTACATTTTACATGCAGGTTCAACAGAAAGCAATGTTTCCATAACCTTCAGTCAAGAATACTGATAATAATAAAATGTGCTAACACAATCTGCAGTACATTAAGTAGAAACAGACTTGGGAACTTAGGTTAAAGAGGCATGTAGAAATTTACATGGTTTTAGTATTATTAGGAGATACTTCAGACATAGTGAGTTAGTTAGTTTGTTTGGACTGAGAAGCAGAACGTCCTTGCAGTGCAGTCCTCAGAAGTTTGGTACAGACATTCAAGAGTGAGTACAGAAGTCAGGTCAAATATCTAGCATTCCAGAATATAGTATTCAGGAGGAAAGGAAAAT
The DNA here is from genome assembly GCF_019279795.1 of Protopterus annectens. Lineage (NCBI taxonomy): Eukaryota > Metazoa > Chordata > Ceratodontiformes > Protopteridae > Protopterus > Protopterus annectens. The sequence continues at coordinate 324,463,660 of NC_056751.1, forward strand.
GAGTGCAAAAGCTGCAGACATAATAATTTAGTCTATTTTAGTTTATCTTCACTGTTATTGGAGACAGTAAGATTTGATTTGGATATTGTTGATATCTACCTCCAATGTACATAATAAAACATTCTTAATTAACAGAACTACATTGTATGCAGACTTTTATTCTGAAAGGTAAAGGAAGACTTGGCACATAAACGAGAGACTGGCATCTGTTCAGCACATTTCTGGGTAATCAAAAGATAAAGACATTCATTCCAGTCACATTCTAGCTTCTTCCAGTTCATTCTAGTATTCTGTCAATCCTTACATGAATGGGTTTTGGAAAGAGAATCTAAAAAGGCATTGAAGACAGCAAAAGACAGCTGGAAAATGGTAAAGGTGAGAGTAGGGATGGTGGGGGGATAAATTATTAAATGTATTTAAAGGTGCAGATGTATTTATTGTATCATTCTATCTACCACCAAAAAATTATAATATTTTGTTAGGGACGGAAAAAAACGCATTCTAATCCATTGCTATATGAGTCCTCTACAATGTGAATTGATACTTTTCTGTCAGAAGAGATATTCAGGTGTTTGTTCATATCCAAGACAATTTTTCTGGGAATACAATGATCCCCTGAGCAGTTTTTAGACACACAGGAAATAGATGGGTATTCAATCATCATCATCAACCCCTTTTTTCCCTATTTTCTTCATGGAGTGAGTGTCGTATCAGCTGTGACCATCTCTATTCAGTGCCACTCTCCTACCTTCTAAGACAGTCATGCCTGACCATCACAGACATTCTCTCACACAATCCATCCATCTCTTTGCTGGAAGCCCTCAATTTAATTTCCTTCTTCTATCTCTCCCAAATCTTCTCCAAATCATCTTCTGCTTTCCTGTATATATGAACTTTGACTGTCTCGCCAATTGGAGTTACTTTGGCTTCTGCTCTACTGCCATCATTCCTTCATCTCTCCCATAGTGTGAATCCTACCACCCATCTCAAACTCATCTTCATCACTCCAAGCTTCCTCATCTGGTCTGCCTTCACTGCCCAGAATTCTGTACCATACAGAGGCACTCTTCACAACACTGTTTTGTACAACTTAATTTTCAGCATGCTTGACATTATTCCATCACACATTACTTCCAATTGGTTGTAGCCCCTCTGATTCTAGCTCTGATCTTGTCACTCCAACTTCCCTTCTCCTCAGCCACTCCTGCAACATGCTTAAATTTGTTAACCTGCTGCAATATTTTCCCTTCTGTCTTAGGCTTCTTCTGATTTCCCACATTTGCTGCCAGGAAACATGTTTTGGCTGTACTCAATTTCACTGCATGTGCCTTCAGTTTTGCATTCCATTCCCCTATCATTTGCTGAAGTTCCTGTTTAGTGCATGTGTAGCTGTGGACTGAGAGCTGAAATCTAATGAAAAACTACTTTCAATGGGAACCCCTCGGTAAGTACAAACACTGTTTTACTTCTGTCATTGTAAATAGCCTGCACTAATTATACCAAGATTTCTGTGACTTTGAACAACCACAGGACTACTCCAGTTGGCTTTTCTAGGGCCTTGTCATATGTTTTCTTCATAGGTTCATAGGTGTGTACTAGGCTAATGGCCCTGGAGCCTTTACAAGCCTAGCCCATAGGATTACCCTGGCATCATGCCACCTGACCTTAGTTCCCAGTGCCTCTGTCGAGTAGAGCCACTGGACTGATCCCTGGGGTGAATTTTCATTTTTCCATCCACTCATCAAGATTTCTCTTGAAGAGGGCCAGTGAGGTCCTCTGCTTGACATGTATGGGAAGTCTATTTCGTAGCATGGACAATCTCTAAGTTATGAACCTGCCCATCCAGCATGTTCTGTTGATTGTGGTAATGAGGTTGAGGTCTCTGGAGTGTGTGGTACAGAGGGATTTGGATTTCTTTAGATGTAGCATTTCTAAAAGAGCTAGGTCAGGCAAGGCTTTTTAAGTCAAGCAGAGCTCGCCTCTAAGTAGGCAATATGAGACAGAGAATAGTTGGAGTTTTTTTAGTCTGTCCATATAGGACAAGTATTTAAGGCCTAGTGGCCTCTTTGTGAGGTACTTTTGTGGCCTCTCCAGTTGTTGCAGGTGTCTAGTGAGGTACATGCCAAATGGGGCATTGTACTCAATGATTGGCCTAATGAGGGAAGAGTAGAGGGAGACAATGACCTCTTTCTTCCTGGATGCAAAACTCTTAGTAATGAGATGTGCCAAATAGAAAGACTTTCTGACCACAGTGGCAATGTGGTGGTCAAAAGAGAGGTTGCTGTCAATCTGTGTTCCAGGATCTCTTATAATGCCTTCTGTGTTCAGTGGACTACCGTTAATGTGGTAATTCAAGGGAACCAGGTTTTTCCCAAGGGGGATGACACATTTTTTTGGCATTGAGCTTAAAGCCATGGTTCTGACACCAGTTGTTGGTCTCAGTGAGGCCTTTCTGTAGGATGTCAACATCACTTGGGGAGTTAATAATAGCTCCTAACTTGCAATCGTCTGCAGACTTTGTCAGCCAGAGTCCCTTCGTGTAAGCCTGGACTTCAGAGTAGTAGATACCAAACAGGCGAGGACCCAGGACCGATCCCTGTGGGACTCCACTCATAACTGGTCTGCAGTCTGACTTGTAGTCAGCTACTTTCACACTGTGGGTTCTATCCATGAGCCAGTTTGTAACTCACCTAGTGATATAGGGGTTGATGCCTAGCGTAGTGAGTTTTTCTATGATTCCTGAGTGGGGACAGGTATCAAAGTCTAGGAATGTCAAGTTTAAATTGTTCTTGATCTCTAGCTTTTTCTCCACTATCTGTCCCATTGCAAACAGAAGTTGGCTGTGCTACATCCTGATCTGAATCCGAGCAGCTCATCTCAGATATTACTTTCTGCTACTCTGGATATTCATGTATCAGCCAGTATACCCAGCATGTTTATGCAGTGTGACAGGAGTTTCATACCTCTCTACTGCCTACAGTTGTAAATGCCCTGCTTGTTCTTGAATATTGGCACTAGGATGTTTATTCTCCAGTTACCTGGGATATGCCTACCTCTTCATACTGCTATAAATACCTTCAAGAGCCATTTCTCCCCTAACTTGCCCAACCTCTTAATCATATTTTCAATGACCTCATCTGAGCTTGCTGTTTTTCCCGACATTATATTCCAATCCTTAGTGCTATTCTTACTTATTCTATGGCATTTTTTCCTCTTCCATTACAGGCTGTGAATATGCTAGCACAGATTCTGTGGGGTTCTCTTCATTCAGTAGAATCTAAAAGTAGTTGCAGCATCTGCCTTTATTGTCCTGTGGGCTTGTGAGCAGGTTGTTACTGATATCCTTACGAATGGTATCTGACTACCTTCTTTATTTTTCTTTCTTTCTTTGCATTGTAACCTGATACAGGTTCTTTTTACCTTCTGCTGAGTCACTTTCCAGAAGATGGTAGCCTAATGGTTAACTTTTTAACATTTGAAAATAGTGGAGTATGCACTCTACATTAAGATGTAGTATGTTTTGTGCAGTCACTCTCTGCAAAGACTCAATGATCACTACACAAGAATTGGCTTCTAGGTACAAATATCAATGTAACATTGTTTTCTTATAATTTAGGCTGTCTTTCTTGCTATGTTCTGATTGTTGCATGACATTTGCTTGAGGGAGGTTATTTGGGAGTCTTGGTGCATTATTCAACCTAGACATAGTTTGGATCCGGGCTTTAGATGAATCAGTTTAACACATTCCTCATATAACAGTTCTGTTAACAATTGGCTTCATATTCACTAGTCACGTTGAAAAACTGTTTTTTTTTTCCTGGAATATCCAGTCATCGTGTATTTGAGTCGTTTGTTGGCCAGAGGAATTGTGTTAGGTGAAACTTTTGTAAGTGCACCAGACAATTTATTCTGTGGTCTGAAAAGGAGGCTAGCTCTTTATACTATGTCAGTATTTAGGTATATGTTCACAAGATGGTGTTAATTACATCCGTCTTTAGTAGCATCTTAGATATTAAATTCTTCTGATGCTGTTCATAAACAATGATGGTAGTGCAAAAGAGATATGGGTAGTATATTTGAAAACTAAAGCACTTAATGATTAATAAACAGTTACACGCAATGGATAAAACCTTGGATGTGGTCATGCCCCACTGTGCCGACATTGCACTTTATGCACAGAATATATATGGAAGTTACCCCCTCCTTCATCTTAACTGATTCCCAATCACAGCAGCATCAGAGTACTGTCTGCACCCAAATGGTTAACCTATGGAACAGTAGTCATGTACAATACCATGGTACTGCACTTGTCAGCACAAGACCCCTCCTCCCTATTAATGTGGTGCTCAGCAAACAAATCTGTACAAATTTGTTGTGCTGCCAAGACAAAACCAAAACCTAGGATCTCCACTGCACAGTAGGAAAGTATCTGCCAGCAACATAATCTCCTGTACTGCAGGAACCTGTTCTGCCTCCACACAGAGATGTTGGCAACTGATGCCAATGGTAACTTGCATAGCATGGCTCACTCTATTAGAATATAATGATAATGAGTCCAGGTTCCTTGCAATGTCTAAGGAGTGAAACATTTCTCTGAGTCATTCCTAGGTAAGTATACTATACTTTACTGAATAACTGCATGCACCTAGTTAGTATGGTATAATATATCTCACTAAGCTGCCTGTCGCTGTTGTGTAATGTACTGTCAGGCTACACAGACTGCCCTTCCATCTAGAATAAATAAATGCATAGCATACATCAATGTATTCTGTCATGATTTTCTCATTCAAGAAACTAGGACATGTGCTGTTTACCACCATGTACAACCATGATTCGTGTCACTGAATTGTGGTTGGTCCTGATACCATATTATGGTGTTAATATCCTTGCTTAATTTCTTGGGAGAGGAGGCATATTGTCCATTTATTGGATTTAATCAGCATTCTATACAGACCACAACAGTGCCATTTAAGAGGAGTCATTATAGTTATTATAATCCATAATGTTCAAGTGCATTTCATTGGCACTGTTATTACTTACAGTAATGCAGCTAATAAAATGATGGATAATGTGGCTTCTAATGATATTACTAATAGTCTAGGCAAAGCAGCAGTAACATTCAGGCATGTTAGTGTTACTCAGAAGATGTACATCTCAAGTTTTCACATTCTGTGTTGTTTTGAAAGTAAAACATGTTGACCCTTACCAATAACATTAATGGATGGAACACACTTCGGACAACAGTGCTACACCGTCATGACAGCATGTAGTTCTTCAGCATCATATCTTGATACACAGCACTCATAAGAATGAATGAGAGCAATGGTACTCTGTAGTGCTGACCCATTGTGTTTTAGCAGTATTTTGACCCAATACATTACCATGGGGGTAACAGATCTCCCAGACTGCTTTATTCCTTATTGATGTCAACTCACACTGATCTAGGGGCATTAAATTTCAGGACTGACGATGGTGGTATGGGAATACATTATCACTCTAACACTTAGGATGTGCCACTGTGCAACATGCAGTGCTCTGTTACAGGTGTGGCAATGCTGGTATGGGAATAAATCATCCCTCTAACACTCAGGAGGTGCCACTGTGCAGCATGTAGTGCTCTGTTACAGGTGTGGCAATGCTGGTATGGGAATAAATCATCCATCTAACACTGAGGAGGTGCTACTGTGCAGCATGCAGTGCTCTGTTACAGGTGTGGCAATGTTGGTATGGGAATAAATCATCACTCTAACACTCAGGATGTACTACTATGCAGCATGCAGTGCTCTGTTACAGGTGAGGCAATGGTGGTATGTGAATAAAGCATCCCTCTAACACTCAGTTGGTGCCACTGTGCAGCATGCAGTGCTCTGTTACAACAAGATGGGGGAAATAGGCAATATATGTATGTAAACATTTGTAGCATGTTATGATGTTTACAATAGCTTATACAGCAATGCAGTCAATGAAAGGCCAGACAATGTGTTTCACACCTAGTTTAATCTTTAAAGCACAAATGGTCTGACATCCAGCAAGTATATTAATAAAAAGCAGAGCAACTTTCTCACAACTAAGCTTCTCTTTGAAGCTAGCCACATAATGATCTGGTGCATTTATGACCTAGGGTGACCCCAACAAAAACGGGGTAGAAATTTACCTTACAGTTGTTATTCCTCTTTGATAGTATTTTATTTAGTTTACCTATTTATTTTCCATTTGTTCACCCTGCTGGTGTGCTCATTAGAAGCCCCATTTTTAGGCATGATCCAGGGACTTCTAGTACAGTTTACAAGAAGTTGAGGCACATACAATAATTACTAAACCTATATAACAGTCATTATATATCACACAATAGTCACAGTAGCACATAATGCTTTTCTTCATTTCCGGCAGTAAATGAGACCCAGTGATGGCAGGGTGACCTGTTATTTTCCTTAGTGGTAGGATACATCAGTGTCTATATATTTGTGGTAGATGGATATGCCATGCCTAAAGGGACAGGCCATTCACAGCAGTGCTATTACGTGACTGTAGTATGTAGTCCTTTAACCATTTCCACACCAAAGGCAAGTCCAAAGATTGGAGGCAGACTAGACACCAGTGATAAGATTCTCCTTTTCTGGCAACATTTTATCTCCTGTAGTGGATGAGGTGAGAAAACATGGCCTTGATCGTATTCTTCCTTTTGACAATGTATCGATGAATGCTGAATTATTTGTGTAACACCTACACCTACCAGAGGAGGCATCAGGCAATATTTTGGAATAATTCTATTGTATCATAAATTCACAAAACTAATGATCCATCCATGCAGCTTTCTATTTCTGTGTCTCCCTTAATACTCCTCTCTCTCTCTCTCTCTCTCTCTATATATATATATATATATATATATATATTATACATATAGATAGATATATTTATATATCTGTCTCTCACTTTATGTCCCTGGCTCTATATATACAGATAGATATATAGATAGAAATATAGATATACATATAGATAGATATAAATATATATCTGTCTCTCATTTTATCTCCATCCCTCTATCTCTCTGTTGCTCCTCTTGACAGTTTTATTACTTCATAAAGATGGTTTATACTGATTTAGCAGCAGTTGGTTAACAATCAGTGTTACTTGCCTTACTTTTCCGAACCCAAATGACTCAATTCCTCCACTGTGGTGACAGCCCTCCAGTCCTTTCTTTCCCTGATTGTCAGCTTAAGGCCTCCACTATAGCTGCCTTGGGAGTTGCATGCATGCTATTGGACATGTACAACCTCCTGACCTAGGGGCACACCCCTTGCAGCATGGGTATTCAAACCACTTTTTGGAACTGATGATACATTTACATTCCAGCAAGTATCATCAGTGAGCCAAGCTGCCTCCTCCTCTAGGATGGGCAATCTGGTGTTGGTCACTCATTCCCATCCCCCTCCCTACCTAGACCTTCCAGCTCCCATGCTGTTAGTTGGACATGAGTCATCTGAAGTGCAGTCAGGGTTTTATCTCCCTGTCCCAGTGGTCTGTGTTGCTGTGTTATTAATACGTTTAAACAGTTTGTGCTTCACTGACAACTCTAATCTGCCCTAATGGTAGAAACAGAGAAACTTACATTCTGATGTCAAATAATAGCAAGTTGGATATGCAGCACATCCTCACTATTTATTAAGTTATCCACTCATACCCAAGCACAGACTATACTAGAATAGCCTTATGCATGGCCCATGCATTCCTGATAAACTGTGTCTTGTTTTTTTTTTTTTTTTTTTTCCTTAAGGAAGACTATATGTCTTTTCTTGAAGTAAGGTACCCACTTGAATGGTTTGAACTGCCCTGAGTTAATTTTCAGCTCCAATAATTTTATTAAGATATTAATATGTAAGCCCTTTAGCATTTTGATGCAGATCCTGCATATTATATTTCCTTCCTTTGAATAACAAAATGTCTATGTTCTATATCATAATAGTATTATCTCCCAACATGCAAACAATGATATGAAACAACAGGTGGCTTTCAAAGTCATTACAAAGATGCGTTATAGCTATTTGTGCTGTCTGTGAATAAGCACATCTAAGCCACAATTCATAAAGGCACTTATAGTAACGTGATTGCCGTGAATAAGCCTTTACAAATTAAGTAATAATAACATCTAAATGAGATATGATATAACTCAGCATATGCTAATGAAGCATTATATTAATGTATTGCGATGCACAGAGGAATTTTCCTGCTTTTCTTCTATGCATAGATATGCTGCTTGTCTTGGCTGAGCAAAAACCGCTTGCACTCAGCAGTACTCATAAGCCAAGAAGTCAGGGTTATACATAGAGGATAACTCATTATAACTTCATTAATCAGAAGATACTTGACAGGTTCGGAATGGACATGGACATTATAAGGGTCTTAGTGGGTATGCATGACCCCCACAGGGGTACTGAAGGAATGCATGGACTTCCTTCCTATCCCTGTGGACACTAAGGTATGTATACCCCTCACTATGCTTGCCACAGGGACATTCCAGAGACAGACTGGGGACACATCAGAGATCTCACAGACGTCTGCCTTGAGGATACTTCAGCAGTTCCTGGCTGTAATCTTGGTATGTATAGATCAGTACAATTTTTTCCTGTTGTCAACTCAGGACAGAGCCAGGTTTATGTTCCTCTTTTATGGGGTGGCACATTTCCCTGATGTACTTGTGTGATAGAGTGCACCCATGTTGCAGTTAGGGCCCCTTCTGGTCCACAGGAGGAGTAATACTGCAATAAGAAGGGTTACCATTCCATCAGTTGCCAGATAGTGTGTGATGCATAAGGGTGCCTTACCAATGTTTCTGCTAAGCATCTTGCCAGAGCATGATTCCCATATCTGGCACCCTAGCTTAATCTACCACCTCTTCCTGCATGGTAGGATGCCCTGTGGTCATCTTGTTGGTTGTTGTTGTGTCTTTTGGCTTTTCCCGGTTAGGGGTCGCCACAGCGGAACTCCGGTCCACTAATGATCGGTAGTTGATTTTTACATGCCGAGTTACCAGCCCTGATGCGCAACCTTCAACGAAAGTACGCCCATTCATACATGTCTCCACACAGAAGACAGTCTAGCTGAGAATCGAACCGGACAGCGTCTGACTGTGAGGCGGCAACCCTACCGCAGCACCACCACCGTCATCTTGTTGGTAAGATGAAAAATACTTATTTTTTATACTGTATTTAAATTCTTATTCATGGTAAAATGTATTGCTGAATTCTAAAATACTTTTTCTTTTTTTTGTACCCCCTCCCCCACCTTCTCTCTCTCTTTCTCTCTCTCTCTCTCTCTCTACCTCTTTTTTTCTTGTTTTTCAGGTGATGCAAACCATGCCTCATAACAACAGTGAGAAATCCAAATGGAGCTTCAGAACAAACCTTATCACATCCTTGTCCCAGACCCATATTGTCATCGAGAGGGTCCTCTACATCCTGAAGAGCCATTTCAGGTTCTTGGATGAGTTTGGAGGTTCCCTTTAGTATGACACAGCTACTACATGCAGGATGTTTACTTTGTGTTGCATTCTCTATAATATAATCATGTGTCATTCAGGTGGTAAAATGACTAATGCTGTCACTGCAGCTCTCATTTCCAGCCCTACTACAATTAATGATGATCAGCCGACAGCACTAGCAAGTGAACCCATGTGGCAGGCTATTATGCATCATACCACTGCGCAGGTGAAGAGGTGGTGTCTAGTCCAGAACTATGGAACTTGACTCAGGTTAGCATTTCTTCTATTGTAAAAAGCACATAGAGTATAGCTGATGCATGCAGTGATATCTGTGGATTATTCTGTGCGATGCATGATCTGCTGTCACCATTCATCTGACATTTTCTCTCATCTTTTTTTTTTTTATTCCATAAAAGGTACTCAAAATATTGTTTATAGAACTTATGTCTAAGTACTCACTGACTCCTCTTCAGTGACATCGTAAGGCATCATATAATCATTAATCACTTTCTTTAACTGTTTTGAAGAATAACTTCTTTAGAAGTGATATATATAAATATGCATTTAGTGAATGTCCTCATTAGGTACAGTTAGTGAAAGCAGTTAATTCAATATTTGATGACATAAAGCATTGCATTTGAATGAAAATGTCTTAATTTTTTTCATATTGTTTCCATTTATTATTAGATCTGAGTATGTTTGCTGAGGTACTATACATCCAGTTATACTCAGTTTGTCATACACGGGTATTTTTTGACTTCATAGATAAAACATATCAGCATTTGTGCATTGGGAAGGATGAAGTGGAAGGAGTGTTTGTTTAAATGGCAGGATACTCATTTAAGGTTAATTTTCTCATAACTTTGTTTCCATGAAAGGTTGTGTACTAATACTATTCAGGTGTAGGTAACTGCTAACTGTTGGAATATTAATGAATAGAGCAGTGGTGTTAATGACTGCGATATTATGTTTTATCATATAGATTTCTTTCTGCAGTTCTCAGAGGATCTGATCAATATTATTACAAAGATATAATGCATACATTTGTAAAATGTCCCTCTCCCCACTTTTTTTCAGGGGGGTGGGATATGTTCTTTCCTTTCTACTTAAACCATTCAACATTCTTTATGATAGCAAAATTGTAAGTACCAGAATTTTCCATTCATTTATAGTAATTTAAGACCAAATGAGTCATACACATCCCTAAAGATAAGTTGGGTGAAAATGAAAGTGATTTTAAAGACGGGCTGTCATGAGAGCTGTATTGTGAGTTGGTTCAAGGTTATGACCTAACTGATACAAGTAACCCTGCAGACACTGGTCTGACAGTGCTTTGTCAATGTTAACGGGACCTCAAATTAGAGGTCCTGGTAGATGCAGATGAATGTTGACATGTCCTGCATGAAATCTGTTGTGATTGTCCCCCCAAATAGTTACAATACTTTCCTGAGAAGCACTTGGAAAGTCATGTGATCTACCCAATGAATCTGCACAATACCCTGTCCTGTTCCCCTCCTAAGAATGACTCTTACTTGAGTCTTGTAAGGCCTAATTAGTGCATGAATGGAGGTGGCCATGGATGCTTTGTATACCACTGGACTACACAGCAGTGTGATTATGGTTTGTACCCTTTTGAGGTAGCACTGGAAATCCTTAAGGTGTTACTGTGGACAATATTACCTCTAAATGTCTGCCATCATCATCATCAAAGTGTTTATCTGGGTTTGAAGATACTGGTGCAGAGGTGCATGGTTGTCCCTCCTGTACAAGCCTGAGTGCAATGTCAGCATGTGCTTGACTTTGTGATGCACTGCATTTCTTGCAGAGTTACTAACATGTTATGGGGTGTGAGATCCTGCCATTACACTTGGGGACTGTTTGCCACTTTACTCAGGCTGCCTCATAAATCTACCTATGTTTTCAGCATCATTATCACCAACAGTCAGTCTCCTCTAATTATCCTCCAAATTCATTGGTATGGTGGAACTGTTTGTTTTTGATGTTGATCCTGTAAAAAAAATAATAAAATCATTAGTCATTACTCATGATGAAATAGCATATACTACTGTATGCTTATTATGGGGGCATGAGGCACACCTATCATGCACAATGCCTTCATTGCTATTCTGTGCTGAAGTAGAAATTCACCTATTCATGGTAATTGTTATTTTTTTAATGTACTCATTTGTTGTCAGCATTCAGTTCTGTGTATTAATATATGGTACAGTTTTTAATCCAACCTTCATGACCAGATAAGTGTTGCTGCTGCAGATGTTAGTAACAATCAGCATCCACATCATCTCTGCATTATTCCAGTGCCATCATTGTCTGTATCATACTCTTCACAGTGTATAGAGGCAAGGTATTCCTCATTTGGTGTTAACTGGATAATTGTTGGAGGTCTCTCCCCGATACTGTTACAGGCAACTGCATTCTGCTTCACCTTGCTTATAGCACATCCTACCACATCATTTGCCCTCTTCTTACACTGTTTAATGTGTGGTTCCTGCATTAGTGCTGAGGACAACATGATTCCAGACTTTGGTCCTCTCAGCTTGTTTGGGCCCCCCTTTACCAAACAGAAATGTCCCATATGTATTAAGGGCTGCTATGCGGATGTGATTTTCCTCATGACCGAAGTTATCCTTTCTCAGCCATGATATCTTGCTTTCCATCATTACTGCAAATAAAAGAAAAGAAAAAAAAGGCCATAGTCATGCACAAAAAAAATTTGGATGTAATCATCGTTCAAAATGCACAATGACCATTTGTGCTAGCCACCCACCAAAAAATGTTAGGTGACACAAACCCCATAGTTAAATACATATTGCAGACATCCCCATGCCCTTTGCAAGTCCTGTACAGTCATGCATGCCATTCTCTTCCAGAATTATGCACATCCTACTATTATATTTCCGAAGATAACCGTTAATGCATCTTAGAGACTAGAAATGGGTATATTTATATATTTATTTAACTAGGCATTTATTTGCTTATTTAGTCATTCATTCGATTATTTTACTTTTGTTTGCCAGTAAGTTTGCTGGTGCAAGAGTCCTTGTCAACCATTACTCAGGCCAAAGGTAGGTTATCGATTACTGCAAGTATGCAGCCTAACTGGCAGCATAAGGTACACATTAAACAAATCCAATCAGGTTAAGTTTTGATATAGCATCAGTTGCAGTACATTTACATAAATAAAGCTTCATCCTTCACCCACCCCTACCATTGTCATGTACTAATAACATTTATCATTCATCACTGCCAGCCATAAAATCTTAACAAAGTTGTACTTGACTACTTAATGACTGCATTTCTACCATGTTTGCACAATCACTTCATGACAATAAAGTAATTTCCATAGTGAGCATTAATCATTTGCAATGTTGAGGTACTAAACTACCACTTCCATATAACAGATTTACAACATACATCAATACCCATCATAACATGCATGATACTAGTAAAACTACCATTTACTTAATTTAACTCAATACTGTTACCTATTTGCAAGTGCTTCTTATTAAATTATATTTTTATTATTTCCTTACTTTTAATTAAAAATCCACACTTTCCAAACACATTTCCCACCTAACTTGAATAATGACAAGTTCATATGGTGATATACGGGTCTATATCGTATGAGCGAATCGCTCAAATTGAGAATGCTCATAATAGCGAATGTACCAGACCTCAAAGTTCTTTTTCTGAGATTGCGGTACAGTGAAGAATGTGATATTTGCCCTTTACTCATTGTAGTGCGATCTCGGAGTTGGAATATATATTTAGCAGGAAGTTCAAGGTCCGGTACTTTCGATATTATGAGCATTCGCAATTTGTGCAATTCGCTCCTATGATATAGACCTGTGATATACAACTTTTTCCATAAATTCAGGTATATTTACAAATTCTGTATGCAAATGAAGGCTTTCTGCATTTATCTATATGAACTGCAGTAATACACAAATGTGTACATTCACTTTGGGATGTAAAATTGTGTGGTATGCTCAAAATGCAGATTCTGACTCCTGTGAATGCACTGTGTGTTCTGTACCACATCCATGCCTTTCTGCATAAATATGCAAAAATGTTCAGATAAAAAATAGATTCTTATGCATTACAGTTACCAGGGCAATACAGTATAATCTCTGCTCATCTACTCTTCTCTGACACACCTTGTCACTTCTACCGACCGCCCACCTAACTTTATATAAACTGCTCACCATCCACATAGGTAGATGTGTTTATGCACCCCCACCCTAACAAAGAAATGTATCCTTGATGCTACAATAAAGGAAAGTATAACATTCTGGTTTTATACTTCCAAAAAGATAGCTAAGGCAAGGTACACAAACACTGAAAATTATAAGCATTACATAAGAAAAATTATTTTTGCATTTTTATGCACAATATATGTCAAATTAGAATGCATTCCATACAAAAATGTCTATGACAAAAGCATTTCTGGTCAAACCAAACTTGTCAATAATAACACTATCTTCTGTAGTGCTTTTACTGGTTATTTTGGTTTGGTTAAGGTAGTATCACACCCTAGAAGGAGTGGTTCTAAAACCTTGAGCCTTGGTACTGGCACTTCTAGTCATGGCAGCACCTGTTAAGGTATGAGGCTGCAATCCTAGCAGGTCTGGTACACAGACCAAAATCATGCTCTACCTTCTGAAGGAGTCCTATCTGAAAAAAAGATCAAGATATCCACTAAAGGCAGTGAATAGAAAAAATTATATCTGGCAATAGTTAGGTGAGTACCTGGAGACTCTCACAGAGATCACTTGCTCCAGCCATCAGTGCCATCACAGGTATGATGATCTGAAGAAGTGTAAGATGGACCAGTGAGCTGAGTGAGTAGACCAGGTAGAGGCAAGAAGGCCAGAGTTCTATAGTATATATAGTTAATTAATTAGTTAGTTTTGGGTGTCATATTTAACATGGGTAACATTTAATGGCACTGTATTGCTGGGTGTATTTGATAGAAGAAAAATGTGGACCTGAATACTTTATCTATACTGTAATTATAATAATGCTACAGAAAAAAAATTATATATATATATATATATATATATATATATATATATATATATATACACATTAACATAGAAGTATATAATGATTATGAGATAATAATAACTGCCTATATAAAGAGAAATGTAAGATATTTATCAGTAAAATAATCTGCATATATATGTCTGAAAAGCACATATGTACATCTGCATAAGTACTCTAACAACTAATTTTCATCTCTTTAGACAGAAAGAAAAAAGAAAATGTTTGAATACCCATATTTTCATTTATTATTGCATTAACATAGGTACTACTGAAATTACATGCAGACAGTTTGTGTAGGCCAGGAATTATTTACAAGTGTATTAGCTGAATGACAAATGATTTTCTTTTCAGAATTGTAACTGCACGTACAACATGGCTGAAGTCAGTAAGGTACCAGACCATAGTGAGACTGGAGGTTGGGGGAGTGGTGGAATGGGTTGCTCATTGAGAAGTGAATCTCTAGCACATAATTCACTGAGAAATAACTAGTATTATTAGTTCTGCATACATTTTAAATCATCACCTCATATGCTTAGAACTGATCAGGAAGAAAACTATTAAGTACACACTTTTGAACAGCTGAGGAAATGAAAACTTCCGTGATTTGCAACATTGTTCTGTGTGTCTGCACATTCATAGTGAACCAAATTCAGAGACTGTTACATGCAAAACATAAATATTTTAAAAAAATCCACCAAAGCTATCAAAAGACAGGGAGATTATCAAATAATGAAAATGCAGATAATATGTGTTTGAACAAATGCATGGTTAAACAAATAAGGCAATGAAGCCATCTGTTTAGAAGTAGTAATGTCAAACACAGATGTATAGATACATAGACTACTTCTTCTCTTTGCTGCTGAGCATCTCTGTTCCCTGGCGAGCGTATAACGCTAGTCTCCCTATAGTGGAGTTTCCCCTGTGGTTTCACCTGGGCACCAATTAATGAACACTGTGTGTGAAACACTATTCTGAAACCCTTCTCCTGACCTTAGGCTCTACAAACAGCAAACCTCTTTTTACAAAGACCACTTAACCTATAGTGGAGTCTCCCCTGTGGTTTAATCTGGGCACCGATTAACGAACACTGTGCATGGAACACTATTCTGAAACCCTCCTCCAGACCTTCGGCTCTGCAAACAGCAAATCTCTTTTTACA
Source organism: Protopterus annectens (assembly GCF_019279795.1). Taxonomy (NCBI): domain Eukaryota; kingdom Metazoa; phylum Chordata; order Ceratodontiformes; family Protopteridae; genus Protopterus; species Protopterus annectens. The sequence goes on from NC_056751.1 coordinate 324,479,361, forward strand.
AAGACCACTTAAGTATGTGTCTCCAATAACAAATAATTATTGTGAAAGAAAGTGATACTTTTAACCTTGCATCTGTGTTACCTACAGTTGTTTCAATGCCCCTAGAGTTACTGTGAAGCAACTAGTGTCTGAATACGCTCTTATGCCATGTGTAGCTTAGGTCAAGAAACAAGATGCCAGCAGCCCTAGCCTAACATTTTCTATCCCTCTTTTTCTCCATTCTCTATTCTCTACTCACTTTATTCTACCCTGCTATTGTTTAGAGTGCTGTCCTTATCCTCTGTCCTGCAAGACCGACCACTATTTTTATTAGTCTCCCAACTTCACAGAAGTGAGTGCAATCGAAGAACTTATTTTTGGTTAGCTTCACTGCTTAGTCTTCTGCTGTTGATATGCTCCATGCTTCTTCTATCAATGAAATTGATTGTTAAATAACGATAGAAGCGAGCGCATTATGCTCCATGCTTCTTCTATCAATGAAATTGATTGCTAAATGACGATAGAAGCGAGCGCATTTTAATGTTTACAGAAGTGAGTGCATTTGAAGAACCTACTTTTGGTTAAATTCACTGCTTAGCCTTCACACTGTTGAAATGCTCCATGCGTCTTCTATCACTGTAATTGATTGTTAAATGACGATAGAAGTGAGTGCATTTTAAGGTTTACAATTTTTTTAAATTCTCTGCTCAATCCTATTGCTGTAAGAGCACTACATCATATTTCTCTCAATGTAATTTTCAGCTGCATGCTTTTCTCTCTATGAAATTGTTTGTTACATGTGGATAGAAGCGAGCACTTTTTAAATCATACAATTATATTAAATGCTCTGCTTAATCCTTTTGCAGTTAGAGCACTATATCACATTTCTCTCTATGTAATTTGATTGTTAAAAGTATTAGCAGCCCCCACCCACCCTTTTAATGCATAATAATTGTTTTTATAATCCCTGCTAGTTACGCTGAGCTTTTTATGCTCCTCTTAACTACTTTTCACAATACAAATTGAATCTGCAATTTGTTTCTTTTTTTTCCTTACAGTTGTCAGGGGGTGTCTCATTCATTCTATGTACCTTACTAGTTTAGTGAGATATGTTTTTACATCAACTGTTTTCTAAATTGTCTCTAATCTAACCCCCCCTCCTCTTGCTTTATAGCCTATAGTGGAGTCTCCCCTGTGGTTTCACCTGGGCACTGATTAATGAACATTGTGCATGGAACACTATTCTGAAACCCTTCTCCTGACCTTCGGCTCTGCAAACAGCAAACCTCTTTTTACAAAGACCACTTAAGTATGTGTCTCCAATAACAAATAATTATTGTGAAAGAAAGTGATACTTTTAACCTTGCATCTGTGTTACCTACAGTTGTTTTAATGCCCCTAGAGTTACTGTGAAGCAACTAGTGTCTGAATACGCTCTTACGCCACATGTAGCTTAGGTCAAGAAACAAGATGTCAGCAGCCCTAGCCTAACATTTTCTATCCCTCTTATTCTCTTTTCTCTATTCTCTACTCACTTTATTCTACCCTGCTATTGTTTAGAGTGCTGTCCTTTTCCTCTCTCCAGCAAGACCAACCACTATTTTTATTTGTCTCCCAACTGCTCAGCTTTTGACCTAGCAGTAAATAAGAGGAAAAACAAACTTAAACTAAAGAAAATCAGTGAAGTAACTGCTCCCTAGCTGTGCTATTCTCTCCACACAATTCAGCCAATCCCTCTGCTCCCTGATTGGTTTGTGCCATTCCTTACCTGAGCATTGCCAAGCTCAGTTCCCCCTCGCCACGCTTGGGCTCACTTTGCTCTCCTACCCTGCCCCCATTCCCACCCACCCCTGATACAATTTCCTTTATACCATCTACTCCCTCCCCTTCCTCCTCCAACTATCCAGTAATAAACAACTTCCTGTCAGCCTAAACTATCCGTCACTTCCTGTCCCTCAGTATATCCTACTCCTCCCACTAAAGCTAATAACCACCTACCTATATACTATATCTCTTTCCATCTCTCTGCTTTACTCCCTACAATCACCACTCACATTTCAGCAACTATTTAACTAAAATGGAATATCTCATTCTAACCTCCCTACTCCTCTTTCTCCTAACCACTCAAACCTCATACCACTCCCACCTTCCCCTCCATCTATCATACACTACATCCTCCCATACCATATACATCTCAAACACCTATTTTATTCCATCCAACTTTGATATCTCCCCAGCTCTGTTCAACCTCCCCAACTGTTACCTAAGAAGATCTACCAGATTAGATATATCCCCCTCAACCTATAAACCTAAGTACAAACTGTTCAAGATACACCAATCTAAATTCTTAGTCACAGTACCTAATAATAACCTACTCACCTCAGGTGACATCCACCCCAACCCTGGTCCCACCCACTCTAGACCTAATTACACATCCCCACTCTCCTCTACCTCCACACTTAACCATACTATCTCCTATTCTCTCACATCTCCAAATCTTCCTAACTCCTCTCCCCCATCTACCATACCCAACCTAACTCCACCTAAATACCTATCCATATACTCTCTAAACATACAAAGTGTAACCAATAAAATCACCAAGCTTTATGCTTGGATTGCCCAAAAATCTCCCCACATACTATGCCTCTCTAAAACCTGGCTTAAGCCACATATTACAAATAATGAAATCCTCCCACCAGGCTACAGTATCTGTCGTTTAGACAGACTATCTAAAATAGGGGGCAGTGTTGCCATCCTTCACTAAAACAACCTAAAGCTTTCTCTCTTCCCCTCACCTATCCCTGATTTTCACCCAGCTGAACTTCTCATCACTAACTGCCATCTTAATCCTCACAAGAAAATTGCCATTTCCTCAATCTCTATCCCCCCAGGAAATACCTTACCCACCTTAGAGAAAATCCTTTCCTGGTTCACTCAAAACATACCCTACGAAACCCTCATTCAAGGTGACACTAACCTTGACTGGACCAAACTCAGAACTGACTTCCCTCAAAATAGCATTGATCAGCATGGTTTCTACCAACTTGTAACCTCTCCCACTAGAATCCATAAAAGGTCATTATCAGGGTCCATAATTGACTGGATACTAACCAACTCCCCTAACCTATATTACCAACCCTCTACACTACCAGATCACCTCAGTGACCACCTACCTACCTCTATTTTAGATATACCTCCCCAACAAATAAATCAAACCTGTTCAGACAGTGTCGTAAACTTGCAAACTTTAACACTACAGAATTCAACTCTATCTTATCCTCCATCAGCTGGTCTTTTCTGACTAAGATCACCCTAAATGATGCTGTATCAGGCTTCAATAACATATTCTTAAACACCCTTAATTCCCTTGCTCCCTCCAGAAAGGTTAGAGTAAAAGCTAACTATGCCCCATGGCTCTCTAAAGATTCTAGATCCCTTATGCTCCAAAGAGACAAGGCATGGAAAGCATGGATGAAATCCAAGCTACCACCTCTACTCCAAAAATACAGACAACTCAGAAATCTAACCAAAAAACAAATCAACCTAGACAAAAAGTCCTTCTTTAACTCTGATCTAATAAACAGCAAATCAAAACCTCAGAAGTTCTGGTCAGCCATTAACAGTATTCTCTCTCCTGGCCACCCCTCTACTACCTCTCCCTACCCTAATACATCTGACCAAGAAACAGCTACACTACTAAATACTCACTTTATCAATACTGTACAGACTCTCTTATCATCTAGCACCAACACTACTCCTTCACCTACCCCTCTCAACTTACCTGACAACAATTATTTCTCCCTACAACCTGTCTCCACATCATTCATCCGTGCTCTTCTTCTAAAGCTAAAACCCTGCTCACCCTCCCCTGACAACTTACCTCCTGTTTTCCTAAAATTAGAAGCTGACTCAATAGCATTTCCAATATCTATTATCATTAACAGATCTATCCAGGAATCCACCCTGCCTACCCTGTGGAAATCTTTCTATACCATTCCCTTACACAAAGGTGGAAATTCCACAGACCTATCCAATTACCGGCCTATCGCCATCTTATTCCCCCCTCTCTAAAATTCTTGAAAAGTACATTCATACTCAACTTCTCAAACACCTACTCCAACATAACCTTCTCACTCCAACCCAGCATGGTTTCCGTCACAGACAAAGCACAACTACTGCCCTCCTAACATTCACTCACACCATTGCTGAGGCCCTCGACAACAATAAACTCATTTCTTGCCTGCTCTTAGACCTATCTAAAGCCTTTGACACAGTCTCCCACCCTCTACTTTTATCCAAACTCACCAACCTCAACCTATCACCCTCCACCATTTCCTAGTTTTCTAGCTACTTGTCTGGCAGACAGCATTCTGTTAGATTGCTCTCCTCAACTTCTCCCTTCCTACCTGTTCCAACAGGAGTTCCTCAGGGCTCCATCCTAAGACCCCTCCTGTTCAATATTTTCACCAATGACCTTCCCACTTCATGTAAGCTATCCTCCCTTATACAATACACTGATGATTCTACCCTCATCTCTATCTCTGACAACATCTCTGAACTTCTTTCCCTTACTCAGCAATCCTTTCTAACTACTGAACAGTGGCTAACAGATAACCTACTAATCCTCAACCCCAAAAAGACTAAACTCCTATTATTCCTCCCCCGCTCACTCTCCCACCTTAAAACATCCTTCTCAATTAGTTCCTCAAACAATACTCTTATTAAACCTGATGCTCATTCTAAACTTCTTGGAGTCATTATCGATGATAAACTTAAATTTAACCTACATCATCTACACTGTATAAAAAAGACCAACCAGAAATTAGGCTTACTCTATCGAAATAAAAAATACCAAACTCCAAATGCCAGACTCATCCTAGTCCAAGCCTTTTTCCTACCATTACTCCTCTATGCTGCTCCATTGTTTACTAACATTCAAACCACAACTTTACATAAACTCCAGCAAACCTACCATAAGATTGCAAGATTCATCACAAACTCTCCGTACAAAACACACCACTGCACAGCCCTTACATCCCTTAACTGGCTTGAATTCTCTCACTTACTGCTGTTTTCACAACTTCAAATGGTTCACTCTATTCACTACAAGCCTGCATCTTGTCCTGCTCTTTCAACTTTCATCTCTTCCTATAAACCTGCTCGTACCCTCCGCACCTCCAACCTACAACTACTTCAATCCTTCCAACCAAAGAAATTTGTAGGCAAACCCTTATATAAATGCTCTATAGTCCAAGCTTGGAACAAACTTCCTACAGACATATGCCCCACTATTCACCCAGCCCACTTTAAAGAAAAGCTCAAATTCCATCTACTTAGCTCCAAAATTTGTTCCTGCATAACCCCAACCTAACCCCTCCCTCTCCTATCTTAGCTCTCCCACCTCAATTACGTTGAACCTCATATCTTTATTGCTTATTACACCTCTACTAGACGTACTGTTGACTTCCCCTCTACTACATCTAAGTACACTTTACCTTCTTTTGCCTACTCACATATACACGTCTGAGCATAAAAAATTCTTCTACTCCTAAATACCTCTCTATACTTTTAGGTACCTTAAAAATAGCTCTTGTCTTACTAACTGTATATATGCAAATAACTCCTTCTTGTATTTTTTTTTTTTATTTCTTCTCCTCTATATTATACACCCCACCAGATACGATAACTGTGTGTACCATGTTTGCCTTCAATATTGTAATATCTGTATAACTCAATTACTTGAATGTTTCATTACGATAATGATTTTTTTTTTTTATCAACGATGTTTAACACAATAGCGGATTGTATTTTGTTACTGTATTTCTTGGAGCTTTTCTCCACAGGTCTCCACTGAAAATGGGCCAAAAGCCCAGCTGGACTAACCCGGATAACAAATGTCAATAAATAAAATAAATAAAATAGATGTAAATGGCAAAAATGTGAAATACAGATAAACAAGAATTGAATCATTTCTTCTCATTACAGCTGACCAGAGGTTTCCTATAACAGGAGACAACAGGAGCAGTGATTAGAGAGGATGACTGAGTCATCCAGTAAGCTTGAATAAATAATGTGTTTAATAATTTTGTGTTTAACTGATTTCAGTAGTATGTGGGGAAACAGTATAAAGTCTTACAGAATTATCTAAAACAATAAAGTTCATTCAGTACATTAGTGCAAGCAAGGAGAGACAGATGTCAGTGAATAGCAATACTTCTGTCTTTGACTTTATTTATGTATTTAATGAATTTATTGATAAATCATAGTAAATGAAGAAACAGACTGCACTCATTACATTACTGCAGGCAATGCTGTGACAGATGTCAGTATACAACTGAAGAAAAAAGTCCAAAAACACATTATTGAAAGATATTTGTAACTGAAGGAATAGTTTGTATTCAGTGCATTACTGCAAGTAAGACTGATATAGCTGCAGTATTTAGGCCTTTCAGTGATTTTTAAGTTATAATTATTTATGACGGTTGCATAATTAATTATGCAATTGATGCAGAGTAATGCAGTATTTCAAAGTAATACATTTTAAGGAGCAAAGTTTATCATTATGTTTGTGTAGTACACTGCAATATGTATGACCCCCCCCATTACTTGATAGCAAATACTGTCCTGTGAAGTGAGCATAAGCACTTCCTATAACATTTCATCCTAAAAGTGTGTATAAATACTCCCCATCATCCCAAAGTTTGAATAATCACATCCCATACATTTAAAAAAGTATGAATAAAGACTCCTCATATTCTGTTTTACTTCAATAAAGATTTGTTGAACTAGAACTGTTTTAAAGCAAAAAATGTAATATTGTGCAACTTGAGATGTGATTGTATTGAATATATTTTCTTTTTTGTCTCTCCATACCCCTTTCTCTCTGTTTTTATTACTTTGTTTGTGTATTTCTGTTACTGTGAAGCAACTAGTGTCTGAATACGCTCTTACGCCACATGTAGCTTAGGTCAAGAAACAAGATGTCAGCAGCCCTAGCCTAACATTTTCTATCCCTCGTATTCTCTTTTCTCTATTCTCTACTCACTTTATTCTACCCTGCTATTGTTTAGAGTGCTGTCCTTTTCCTCTCTCCAGCAAGACCAACCACTATTTTTATTTGTCTCCCAACTGCTCAGCTTTTGACCTAGCAGTAAATAAGAGGAAAAACAAACTTAAACTAAAGAAAATCAGTGAAGTAACTGCTCCCTAGCTGTGCTATTCTCTCCACACAATTCAGCCAATCCCTCTGCTCCCTGATTGGTTTGTGCCATTCCTTACCTGAGCATTGCCAAGCTCAGTTCCCCCTCGCTACGCTTGGGCTTACTTTGCTCTCCTACCCTGCCCCCATTCCCACCCACCCCTGATACAATTTCCTTTATACCATCTACTCCCTCCCCTTCCTCCTCCAACTATCCAGTAATAAACAACTTCCTGTCAGCCTAAACTATCTATCACTTCCTGTCCCTCAGTATATCCTACTCCTCCCACTACAGCTAATAACCACCTACCTATATACTATATCTCTTTCCCTCTCTCTGCTTTACTCCCTACAATCACCACTCACATTTCAGCAACTATTTAACTAAAATGGAATATCTCATTCTAACCTCCCTACTCCTCTTTCTCCTAACCACTCAAACCTCATACCACTCCCACCTTCCCCTCCATCTATCATACACTACATCCTCCCATACCATATACATCTCAAACACCTATTTTATTCCATCCAACTTTGATATCTCCCCAGCTCTGTTCAACCTCCCCAACTGTTACCTAAGAAGATCTACCAGATTAGATATATCCCCCTCAACCTATAAACCTAAGTACAAACTGTTCAAGATACACCAATCTACATTCCGAATCACAGTACCTAATAATAACCTACTCACCTCAGGTGACATCCACCCCAACCCTGGTCCCACCCACTCTAGACCTAATTACACATCCCCACTCTCCTCTACCTCCACACTTAACCATACTATCTCCTATTCTCTCACATCTCCAAATCTTCCTAACTCCTCTCCCCCATCTACCATACCCAACCTAACTCCACCTAAATACCTATCCATATACTCTCTAAACATACAAAGTGTAACCAATAAAATCACCGAGCTTTATGCTTGGATTGCCCAAAAATCTCCCCACATACTATGCCTCTCTAAAACCTGGTTTAAGCCACATATTACAAATAATGAAATCCTCCCACCAGGCTAAAGTATCTGTCGTTTAGACAGACTATCTAAAATAGGGGGCAGTGTTGCCATCCTTCACTAAAACAACCTAAAGCTTTCTCTCTTCCCCTCACCTATCCCTGATTTTCACCCAGCTGAACTTCTCATCACTAACTGCCATCTTAATCCTCACAAGAAAATTGCCATTTCCTCAATCTCTATCCCCCCAGGAAATACCTTACCCACCTTAGAGAAAATCCTTTCCTGGTTCACCCAAAACATACCCTACGAAACCCTCATTCAAGGTGACACTAACCTTGACTGGACCAAACTCAGAACTGACTCCCCTCAAAATAGCATTGATCAGCATGGTTTCTACCAACTTGTAACCTCTCCCACTAGAATCCATAAAAGCTCATTATCAGGGTCCATAATTGACTGGATACTAACCAACTCCCCTAACCTATATTACCAACCCTCTACACTACCAGATCACCTCAGTGACCACCTACCTACCTCTATTTTAGATATACCTCCCCAACAAATAAATCAAACCTGTTCAGACAGTGCCGTAAACTTGCAAACTTTAACACTACAGAATTCAACTCTATCTTATCCTCCATCAGCTGGTCTTTTCTGACTATGATCACCCTAAATGATGCTGTATCCAGCTTCAATAACATATTCTTAAACACCCTTAATTCCCTTGCTCCCTCCAGAAAGGTTAGAGTAAAAGCTAACTATGCCCCATGGCTCTCTAAAGATTCTAGATCCCTTATGCTCCAAAGAGACAAGGCATGGAAAGCATGGATGAAATCCAAGCTACCACCTCTCCTCCAAAAATACAGACAACTCAGAAATCTAACCAAAAAACAAATCAACCTAGACAAAAAGTCTTTCTTTAACTCTGATCTAATAAACAGCAAATCAAAACCTCAGAAGTTCTGGTCAGCCATTAACAGTATTCTCTCTCCTCGCCACCCCTCTACTACCTCTCCCTACCCTAATACATCTGACCAAGAAACAGCTACACTACTAAATACTCACTTTATCAATACTGTAGAGACTCTCTTATCATCTAGCACCAACACTACTCCTTCACCTACCCCTCTCAACTTACCTAACAACAATTATTTCTCCCTACAACCTGTCTCCACATCATTCATCCATGCTCTTCTTCTAAAGCTAAAACCCTGCTCACCCTCCCCTGACAACTTACCTCCTGTTTTCCTAAAATTAGCAACTGACTCAATAGCATTTCCAATATCTATTATCATTAACAGATCTATCCAGGAATCCACCCTGCCTACCCTGTGGAAATCTTTCTATACCATTCCCTTACACAAAGGTGGAAATTCCACAGACCTATCCAATTACCGGCCTATCGCCATCTTATTCGCCCCTCTCTAAAATTCTTGAAAAGTACATTCATACTCAACTTCTCAAACACCTACTCCAACATAACCTTCTCACTCCAACCCAACATGGTTTCCGTCACAGACAAAGCACAACTACTGCCCTCCTAACATTCACTCACACCATTGCTGAGGCCCTCGACAACAATAAACTCATTTCTTGCCTGCTCTTAGACCTATCTAAAGCCTTTGACACAGTCTCCCACCCTCTACTTTTATCCAAACTCACCAACCTCAACCTATCACCCTCCACCATTTCCTAGTTTTCTAGCTACTTGTCTGACAGACAGCAATCTGTTAGATTGCTCTCCTCAACTTCTCCCTTCCTACCTGTTCCAACAGGGGTTCCTCAGGGTTCCATCCTAAGACCCCTTCTGTTCAATATTTTCACCAATGACCTTCCCACTTCATGTAAGCTATCCTCCCTTATACAATACACTGATGATTCTACCCTCATCTCTATCTCTGACAACATCTCTGAACTTCTTTCCCTTACTCAGCAATCCTTTCTAACTACTGAACAGTGGCTAACAGATAACCTACTAATCCTCAACCCCAAAAAGACTAAACTCCTATTATTCCCCCACCGCTCACTCTCCCACCTTAAAACATCCTTCTCAATTAGTTCCTCAAACAATACTCTTATTAAACCTGATGCTCATTCTAAACTTCTTGGAGTCATTATCGATGATGAACTTAAATTTAACCTACATCACCTACACTGTATAAAAAAGACCAACCAGAAATTAGGCTTACTCTATCGAAATAAAAAATACCAAACTCCAAATGCCAGACTCATCCTAGCCCAAGCCTTTTTCCTACCATTACTCCTCTATGGTGCCCCATTGTTTACTAACATTCAAACCACAACTTTACATAAACTCCAGCAAACCTACCATAAGATTGCAAGATTCATCACAAACTCTCCATACAAAACACACCACTGCACAGCCCTTACATCCCTTAACTGGCTTGAATTCTCTCACTTACTGCTGTTTTCACAACTTCAAATGGTTCACTCTATTCACTACAAGCCTGCATCTTGTCCTGCTCTTTCAACTTTCATCTCTTCCTATAAACCTGCTCGTACCCTCCGCACCTCCAACCTACAACTACTTCAATCCTTCCAACCAAAGAAATCTGTAGGCAAACCCTTATATAAATGCTCTATAGTCCAAGCTTGGAACAAACTTCCTACAGACATATGCCCCACTATTCACCCAGCCCACTTTAAAGAAAAGCTCAAATTCCATCTACTTAGCTCCAAAATTTGTTCCTGCATAACCCCAACCTAACCCCTCCCTCTCCTATCTTAGCTCTCCCACCTCAATTACGTTGAACCTCATATCTTTATTGCTTATTACACCTCTACTAGACGTACTGTAACTTCCCCTCTAGTACATCTAAGTACACCTTACCTTCTTTTGCCTACTCACATATACACGTCTGAGCATCAGAAATTCCTCTACTCCTAAATACCTCTCTATACTTTTAGGTACCTTAAAAATAGCTCTTGTCTTACTAACTGTATATATGCAAATAACTCCTTCTTGTTATTTTTTTTTATTTCTTCTCCTCTATATTTTACACCCCACCAGATACGATAACTGTGTGCTACCATGTTTGCCTCCAATATTTTAATATCTGCATAACTCAATTACTTGAATGTTTCATTACGATAATGATTTTTTTTTTATCAACGATGTTTAACACAATAGCGGATTGTATTTTGTTACTGTATTTCTTGGAGCTTTTCTCCTCAGGTCTCCACTGAAAATGGGCCAAAAGCCCAGCTGGACTAACCCGGATAACAAATGTCAATAAATAAAATAAATAAAATAGATGTAAATGGCAAAAATGTGAAATACAGATAAACAAGAATTGAATCATTTCTTCTCATTACAGCTGACCAGAGGTTTCCTATAACAGGAGACAACAGGAGCAGTGATTAGAGAGGATGACTGAGTCCTCCAGTAAGCTTGAATAAATAATGTGTTTAATAATTTTGTGTTTAACTGATTTCAGTAGTATGTGGGGAAACAGTATAAAGTCTTACAGAATTATCTAAAACAATAAAGTTCATTCAGTACATTAGTGCAAGCAAGGGAGAGACAGATGTCAGTGAATAGCAATACTTCTGTCTTTGACTTTATTTATGTATTTAATGAATTTATTGATAAATCATAGTAAATGAAGAAACAGACTGCACTCATTACATTACTGCAGGCAATGCTGTGACAGATGTCAGTATACAACTGAAGAAAAAAGTCCAAAAACACATTATTGAAAGATATTTGTAACTGAAGGAATAGTTTGTATTCAGTGCATTACTGCAAGTAAGACTGATATAGCTGCAGTATTTAGGCCTTTCAGTGATTTTTAAGTTATAATTATTTATGACGGTTGCATAATTAATTATGCAATTGATGCAGAGTAATGCAGTATTTCAAAGTAATACATTTTAAGGAGCAAAGTTTATCATTATGTTTGTGTAGTACACTGCAATATGTATGACCCCCCCATTACTTGATAGCAAATACTGTCCTGCGAAGTGAGCATAAGCACTTCCTATAACATTTCATCCTAAAAGTGTGTATAAATACTCCCCATCATCCCAAAGTTTGAATAATCACATCCCATACATTTAAAAAAGTATGAATAAAGACTCCTCATATTCTGTTTTACTTCAATAAAGATTTGTTGAACTAAAACTGTTTTAAAGCAAAAAATGTAATATTGTGCAAGTTGAGATGTGATTGTATTGAATATATTTTCTTTTTTGTCTCTCCATACCCCTTTTTCTCTGTTTTTATTACTTTGTTTGTGTATTTCTGTTACTGTGAAGCAACTAGTGTCTGAATACGCTCTTACGCCACATGTAGCTTAGGTCAAGAAACAAGATGTCAGCAGCCCTAGCCTAACATTTTCTATCCCTCGTATTCTCTTTTCTCTATTCTCTACTCACTTTATTCTACCCTGCTATTGTTTAGAGTGCTGTCCTTTTCCTCTCTCCAGCAAGACCAACCACTATTTTTATTTGTCTCCCAACTGCTCAGCTTTTGACCTAGCAGTAAATAAGAGGAAAAACAAACTTAAACTAAAGAAAATCAGTGAAGTAACTGCTCCCTAGCTGTGCTATTCTCTCCACACAATTCAGCCAATCCCTCTGCTCCCTGATTGGTTTGTGCCATTCCTTACCTGAGCATTGCCAAGCTCAGTTCCCCCCTCGCTACGCTTGGGCTTACTTTGCTCTCCTACCCTGCCCCCATTCCCACCCACCCCTGATACAATTTCCTTTATACCATCTACTCCCTCCCCTTCCTCCTCCAACTATCCAGTAATAAACAACTTCCTGTCAGCCTAAACTATCCGTCACTTCCTGTCCCTCAGTATATCCTACTCCTCCCACTACAGCTAATAACCACCTACCTATATACTATATTTCTTTCCCTCTCTCTGCTTTACTCCCTACAATCACCACTCACATTTCAGCAACTATTTAACTAAAATGGAATATCTCATTCTAACCTCCCTACTCCTCTTTCTCCTAACCACTCAAACCTCATACCACTCCCACCTTCCCCTCCATCTATCATACACTACATCCTCCCATACCATATACATCTCAAACACCTATTTTATTCCATCCAACTTTGATATCTCCCCAGCTCTGTTCAACCTCCCCAACTGTTACCTAAGAAGATCTACCAGATTAGATATATCCCCCTCAACCTATAAACCTAAGTACAAACTGTTCAAGATACACCAATCTACATTCCTAGTCACAGTACCTAATAATAACCTACTCACCTCAGGTGACATCCACCCCAACCCTGGTCCCACCCACTCTAGACCTAATTACACATCCCCACTCTCCTCTACCTCCACACTTAACCATACTATCTCCTATTCTCTCACATCTCCAAATCTTCCTAACTCCTCTCCCCCATCTACCATACCCAACCTAACTCCACCTAAATACCTGTCCATATACTCTCTAAACATACAAAGTGTAACCAATAAAATCACCGAGCTTTATGCTTGGATTGCCCAAAAATCTCCCCACATACTATGCCTCTCTAAAACCTGGTTTAAGCCACATATTACAAATAATGAAATCCTCCCACCAGGCTAAAGTATCTGTCGTTTAGACAGACTATCTAAAATAGGGGGCAGTGTTGCCATCCTTCACTAAAACAACCTAAAGCTTTCTCTCTTCCCCTCACCTATCCCTGATTTTCACCCAGCTGAACTTCTCATCACTAACTGCCATCTTAATCCTCACAAGAAAATTGCCATTTCCTCAATCTCTATCCCCCCAGGAAATACCTTACCCACCTTAGAGAAAATCCTTTCCTGGTTCACCCAAAACATACCCTCTGAAACCCTCATTCAAGGTGACACTAACCTTGACTGGACCAAACTCAGAACTGACTCCCCTCAAAATAGCATTGATCAGCATGGTTTCTACCAACTTGTAACCTCTCCAACTAGAATCCATAAAAGCTCATTATCAGGGTCCATAATTGACTGGATACTAACCAACTCCCCTAACCTATATTACCAACCCTCTACACTACCAGATCACCTCAGTGACCACCTACCTACCTCTATTTTAGATATACCTCCCCAACAAATAAATCAAACCTGTTCAGACAGTGCCGTAAACTTGCAAACTTTAACACTACAGAATTCAACTCTATCTTATCCTCCATCAGCTGGTCTTTTCTGACTATGATCACCCTAAATGATGCTGTATCCAGCTTCAATAACATATTCTTAAACACCCTTAATTCCCTTGCTCCCTCCAGAAAGGTTAGAGTAAAAGCTAACTATGCCCCATGGCTCTCTAAAGATTCTAGATACCTTATGCTCCAAAGAGACAAGGCATGCAAAGCATGGATGAAATCCAAGCTACCACCTCTCCTCCAAAAATACAGACAACTCAGAAATCTAACCAAAAAACAAATCAACCTAGACAAAAAGTCTTTCTTTAACTCTGATCTAATAAACAGCAAATCAAAACCTCAGAAGTTCTGGTCAGCCATTAACAGTATTCTCTCTCCTCGCCACCCCTCTACTACCTCTCCCTACCCTAATACATCTGACCAAGAAACAGCTACACTACTAAATACTCACTTTATCAATACTGTAGAGACTCTCTTATCATCTAGCACCAACACTACTCCTTCACCTACCCCTCTCAACTTACCTAACAACAATTATTTCTCCCTACAACCTGTCTCCACATCATTCATCCATGCTCTTCTTCTAAAGCTAAAACCCTGCTCACCCTCCCCTGACAACTTACCTCCTGTTTTCCTAAAATTAGCAACTGACTCAATAGCATTTCCAATATCTATTATCATTAACAGATCTATCCAGGAATCCACCCTGCCTACCCTGTGGAAATCTTTCTATACCATTCCCTTACACAAAGGTGGAAATTCCACAGACCTATCCAATTACCGGCCTATCGCCATCTTATTCCCCCCTCTCTAAAATTCTTGAAAAGTACATTCATACTCAACTTCTCAAACACCTACTCCAACATAACCTTCTCACTCCAACCCAACATGGTTTCCGTCACAGACAAAGCACAACTACTGCCCTCCTAACATTCACTCACACCATTGCTGAGGCCCTCGACAACAATAAACTCATTTCTTGCCTGCTCTTAGACCTATCTAAAGCCTTTGACACAGTCTCCCACCCTCTACTTTTATCCAAACTCACCAACCTCAACCTATCACCCTCCACCATTTCCTAGTTTTCTAGCTACTTGTCTGGCAGACAGCAATCTGTTAGATTGCTCTCCTCAACTTCTCCCTTCCTACCTGTTCCAACAGGGGTTCCTCAGGGTTCCATCCTAAGACCCCTCCTGTTCAATATTTTCACCAATGACCTTCCCACTTCATGTAAGCTATCCTCCCTTATACAATACACTGATGATTCTACCCTCATCTCTATCTCTGACAACATCTCTGAACTTCTTTCCCTTACTCAGCAATCCTTTCTAACTACTGAACAGTGGCTAACAGATAACCTACTAATCCTCAACCCCAAAAAGACTAAACTCCTATTATTCCCCCACCGCTCACTCTCCCACCTTAAAACATCCTTCTCAATTAGTTCCTCAAACAATACTCTTATTAAACCTGATGCTCATTCTAAACTTCTTGGAGTCATTATCGATGATGAACTTAAATTTAACCTACATCACCTACACTGTATAAAAAAGACCAACCAGAAATTAGGCTTACTCTATCGAAATAAAAAATACCAAACTCCAAATGCCAGACTCATCCTAGCCCAAGCCTTTTTCCTACCATTACTCCTCTATGGTGCCCCATTGTTTACTAACATTCAAACCACAACTTTACATGAACTCCAGCAAACCTACCATAAGATTGCAAGATTCATCACAAACTCTCCATACAAAACACACCACTGCACAGCCCTTACATCCCTTAACTGGCTTGAATTCTCTCACTTACTGCTGTTTTCACAACTTCAAATGGTTCACTCTATTCACTACAAGCCTGCATCTTGTCCTGCTCTTTCAACTTTCATCTCTTCCTATAAACCTGCTCGTACCCTCCGCACCTCCAACCTACAACTACTTCAATCCTTCCAACCAAAGAAATCTGTAGGCAAACCCTTATATAAATGCTCTATAGTCCAAGCTTGGAACAAACTTCCTACAGACATATGCCCCACTATTCACCCAGCCCACTTTAAAGAAAAGCTCAAATTCCATCTACTTAGCTCCAAAATTTGTTCCTGCATAACCCCAACCTAACCCCTCCCTCTCCTATCTTAGCTCTCCCACCTCAATTACGTTGAACCTCATATCTTTATTGCTTATTACACCTCTACTAGACGTACTGTTAACTTCCCCTCTAGTACATCTAAGTACACCTTACCTTCTTTTGCCTACTCACATATACACGTCTGAGCATCAGAAATTCCTCTACTCCTAAATACCTCTCTATACTTTTAGGTACCTTAAAAATAGCTCTTGTCTTACTAACTGTATATATGCAAATAACTCCTTCTTGTTATTTTTTTTTATTTCTTCTCCTCTATATTTTACACCCCACCAGATACGATAACTGTGTGCTACCATGTTTGCCTCCAATATTTTAATATCTGCATAACTCAATTACTTGAATGTTTCATTACGATAATGATTTTTTTTTTATCAACGATGTTTAACACAATAGCGGATTGTATTTTGTTACTGTATTTCTTGGAGCTTTTCTCCTCAGGTCTCCACTGAAAATGGGCCAAAAGCCCAGCTGGACTAACCCGGATAACAAATGTCAATAAATAAAATAAATAAAATAGATGTAAATGGCAAAAATGTGAAATACAGATAAACAAGAATTGAATCATTTCTTCTCATTACAGCTGACCAGAGGTTTCCTATAACAGGAGACAACAGGAGCAGTGATTAGAGAGGATGACTGAGTCCTCCAGTAAGCTTGAATAAATAATGTGTTTAATAATTTTGTGTTTAACTGATTTCAGTAGTATGTGGGGAAACAGTATAAAGTCTTACAGAATTATCTAAAACAATAAAGTTCATTCAGTACATTACTGCAAGCAAGGGAGAGACAGATGTCAGTGAATAGCAATACTTCTGTCTTTGACTTTATTTATGTATTTAATGAATTTATTGATAAATCATAGTAAATAAAGAAACAAACTGCACTCATTACATTACTGCAGGCAATGCTGTGACAGATGTCAGTATACAACTGAAGAAAAAAGTCCAAAAACACATTATTGAAAGATATTTGTAACTGAAGGAATAGTTTGTATTCAGTGCATTACTGCAAGTAAGACTGATATAGCTGCAGTATTTAGGCCTTTCAGTGATTTTTAAGTTATAATTATTTATGACGGTTGCATAATTAATTATGCAATTGATGCAGAGTAATGCAGTATTTCAAAGTAATACATTTTAAGGAGCAACATTTAATATTATGTTTGTGTAGTACACTGCAATATGTATGACCCCCCCATTACTTGATAGCAAATACTGTCCTGCGAAGTGAGCATAAGCACTTCCTATAACATTTCATCCTAAAAGTGTGTATAAATACTCCCCATCATCCCAAAGTTTGAATAATCACATCCCATACATTTAAAAAAGTATGAATAAAGACTCCTCATATTCTGTTTTACTTCAATAAAGATTTGTTGAACTAGAACTGTTTTAAAGCAAAAAATTTAATATTGTGCAACTTGAGATGTGATTGTATTGAATATATTTTCTTTTTTGTCTCTCCATACCCCTTTTTCTCTGTTTTTATTACTTTGTTTGCATATTTCTGTTACTGTGAAGCAACTAGTGTCTGAATACGCTCTTACGCCACATGTAGCTTAGGTCAAGAAACAAGATGTCAGCAGCCCTAGCCTAACATTTTCTATCCCTCTTATTCTCTTTTCTCTATTCTCTACTCACTTTATTCTACCCTGCTATTGTTTAGAGTGCTGTCCTTTTCCTCTCTCCAGCAAGACCAACCACTATTTTTATTTGTCTCCCAACTGCTCAGCTTTTGACCTAGCAGTAAATAAGAGGAAAAACAAACTTAAACTAAAGAAAATCAGTGAAGTAAATGCTCCCTAGCTGTGCTATTCTCTCCACACAATTCAGCCAATCCCTCTGCTCCCTGATTGGTTTGTGCCATTCCTTACCTGAGCATTGCCAAGCTCAGTTCCCCCTCGCTACACTTGGGCTCACTTTGCTCTCCTACCCTGCCCCCATTCCCACCCACCCCTGATACAACTTCCTTTATACCATCTACTCCCTCCCCTTCCTCCTCCAACTATCCAGTAATAAACAACTTCCTGTCAGCCTAAACTATCCGTCACTTCCTGTCCCTCAGTATATCCTACTCCTCCCACTACAGCTAATAACCACCTACCTATATACTATATATCTTTCCCTCTCTCTGCTTTACTCCCTACAATCACCACTCACATTTCAGCAACTATTTAACTAAAATGGAATATCTCATTCTAACCTCCCTACTCCTCTTTCTCCTAACCACTCAAACCTCATACCACTCCCACCTTCCCCTCCATCTATCATACACTACATCCTCCCATACCATATACATGTCAAACACCTATTTTATTCCATCCAAATTTGATATCTCCCCAGCTCTGTTCAACCTCCCCAACTGTTACCTAAGAAGATCTACCAGATTAGATATATCCCCCTCAACCTATAAACCTAAGTACAAACTGTTCAAGATACACCAATCTACATTCCTAGTCACAGTACCTAATAATAACCTACTCACCTCAGGTGACATCCACCCCAACCCTGGTCCCACCCACTCTAGACCTAATTACACATCCCCACTCTCCTCTACCTCCACACTTAACCATACTATCTCCTATTCTCTCACATCTCCAAATCTTCCTAACTCCTCTCCCCCATCTACCATACCCAACCTAACTCCACCTAAATACCTATCCATATACTCTCTAAACATACAAAGTGTAACCAATAAAATCACCGAGCTTTATGCTTGGATTGCCCAAAAATCTCCTCACATACTATGCCTCTCTAAAACCTGGCTTAAGCCACATATTACAAATAATGAAATCCTCCCACCAGGCTACAGTATCTGTCGTTTAGACAGACTATCTAAAATAGGGGGCAGTGTTGCCATCCTTCACTAAAACAACCTAAAGTTTTCTCTCTTCCCCTCACCTATCCCTGATTTTCACCCAGCTGAACTTCTCATCACTAACTGCCATCTTAATCCTCACAAGAAAATTGCCATTTCCTCAATCTCTATCCCCCCAGGAAATACCTTACCTACCTTAGAGAAAATCCTTTCCTGGTTCACCCAAAACATACCCTACAAAACCCTCATTCAAGGTGACACTAACCTTGACTGGACCAAACTCAGAACTGACTCCCCTCAAAATAGCATTGATCAGCATGATTTCTACCAACTTGTAACCTCTCTCACTAGAATCCATAAAAGCTCATTATCAGGGTCCATAATTGACTGGATACTAACCAACTCCCCTAACCTATATTACCAACCCTCTACACTACCAGATCACCTCAGTGACCACCTACCTACCTCTATTTTAGATATACCTCCCCAACAAATAAATCAAACCTGTTCAGACAGTGCCGTAAACTTGCAAACTTTAACACTACAGAATTCAACTCTATCTTATCCACCATCAGCTGGTCTTTTCTGACTAAGATCACCCTAAATGATGCTGTATCCAGCTTCAATAACATATTCTTAAACACCCTTAATTCCCTTGCTCCCTCCAGAAAGGTTAGAGTAAAAGCTAACTATGCCCCATGGCTCTCTAAAGATTCTAGATCCCTTATGCTCCAAAGAGACAAGGCATGGAAAGCATGGATGAAATCCAAGCTACCACCTCTCCTCCAAAAATACAGACAACTCAGAAATCTAACCAAAAAACAAATCAACCTAGACAAAAAGTCTTTCTTTAACTCTGATCTAATAAACAGCAAATCAAAACCTCAGAAGTTCTGGTCAGCCATTAACAGTATTCTCTCTCCTGGCCACCCCTCTCTACTACCTCTCCCTACCCTAATAGATCTGATCAAGAAACAGCTACACTACTAAATACTCACTTTATCAATACTGTACAGACTCTCTTATCATCTAGCACCAACACTACTCCTTCACCTACCCCTCTCAACTTACCTGACAACAATTATTTCTCCCTACAACCTGTCTCCACATCATTCATCCGTGCTCTTCTTCTAAAGCTAAAACCCTGCTCACCCTCCCCTGGCAACTTACCTCCTGTTTTCCTAAAATTAGCAACTGACTCAATAGCATTTCCAATATCTATTATCATTAACAGATCTATCCAGGAATCCACCCTGCCTACCCTGTGGAAATCTTTCTATACCATTCCCTTACACAAAGGTGGAAATTCCACAGACCTATCCAATTACTGGCCTATCGCCATCTTATCCCCCCCCCTCTCTAAAATTCTTGAAAAGTACATTCATACTCAACTTCTCAAACACCTACTCCAACATAACCTTCTCACTCCAACCCAGCATGGTTTCCGTCACAGACAAAGCACAACTACTGCCCTCCTAACATTCACTCACATCATTGCTGAGGCCCTCGACAACAATAAACTCATTTCTTGCCTGCTCTTAGACCTATCTAAAGCCTTTGACACAGTCTCCCACCCTCTACTTTTATTCAAACTCACCAACCTCAACCTATCACCCTCCACCATTTCCTAGTTTTCTAGCTACTTGTCTGGCAGACAGCAATCTGTTAGATTGCTCTCCTCAACTTCTCCCTTCCTACCTGTTCCAACAGGGGTTCCTCAGGGCTCCATCCTAAGACCCCTCCTGTTCAATATTTTCACCAATGACCTTCCCACTTCATGTAAGCTATCCTCCCTTATACAATACACTGATGATTCTACCCTCATCTCTATCTCTGACAACATCTCTGAACTTCTTTCCCTTACTCAGCAATCCTTTCTAACTACTGAACAATGGCTAACAGATAACCTACTAATCCTCAACCCCAAAAAGACTAAACTCCTATTATTCCTCCCCCGCTCACTCTCCCACCTTAAAACATCCTTCTCAATTAGTTCCTCAAACAATACACTTATTAAACCTGATGCTCATTCTAAACTTCTTGGAGTCATTATCGATGATGAACTTAAATTTAACCTACATCACCTACACTGTATAAAAAAGACCAACCAGAAATTAGGCTTACTCTATCGAAATAAAAAATACCAAACTCCAAATGCCAGACTCATCCTAGCCCAAGCCTTTTTCCTACCATTACTCCTCTATGCTGCCTCATTGTTTACTAACATTCAAACCACAACTTTACATAAACTCCAGCAAACCTACCATAAGATTGCAAGATTCATCACAAACTCTCCATACAAAACACACCACTGCACAGCCCTTACATCCCTTAACTGGCTTGAATTCTCTCACTTACTGCTGTTTTCACAACTTCAAATGGTTCACTCTATTCACTACAAGCCTGCATCTTGTCCTGCTCTTTCAACTTTCATCTCTTCCTATAAACCTGCTCGTACCCTCCGCACCTCCAACCTACAACTACTTCAATCCTTCCAACCAAAGAAATCTGTAGGCAAACCCTTATATAAATGCTCTATAGTCCAAGCTTGGAACAAACTTCCTACAGACATATGCCCCACTATTCACCCAGCCCACTTTAAAGAAAAGCTCAAATTCCATCTACTTAGCTCCAAAATTTGTTCCTGCATAACCCCAACCTAACCCCTCCCTCTCCTATCTTAGTCTCCCACCTCAATTACATTGAACCTCATATCTTTATTGCTTATTACACCTCTACTAGACGTACTGTTAACTTCCCCTCTACTACATCTAAGTACACCTTACCTTCTTTTGCCTACTCACATATACACGTCTGAGCATCAGAAATTCCTCTACTCCTAAATACCTCTCTATACTTTTAGGTACCTTAAAAATAGCTCTTGTCTTACTAACTGTATATATGCAAATAACTCCTTCTTGTTATTTTTTTTTATTTCTTCTCCTCTATATTTTACACCCCACCAGATACGATAACCGTGTGCTACCATGTTTGCCTTCAATATTGTAATATCTGTATAACTCAATTACTTGAATGTTTCATTACTATAATGATTTTTTTTTTTATCGACGATGTTTAACACAATAGCGGATTGTATTTTGTTACTGTATTTCTTGGAGCTTTTCTCCTCAGGTCTCCACTGAAAATGGGCCAAAAGCCCAGCTGGACTAACCCGGATAACAAATGTCAATAAATAAAATAAATAAAATAGATGTAAATGGCAAAAATGTGAAATACAGATAAACAAGAATTGAATCATTTCTTCTCATTACAGCTGACCAGAGGTTTCCTATAACAGGAGACAACAGGAGCAGTGATTAGAGAGGATGACTGAGTCCTCCAGTAAGCTTGAATAAATAATGTGTTTAATAATTTTGTGTTTAACTGATTTCAGTAGTATGTGGGGAAACAGTATAAAGTCTTACAGAATTATCTAAAACAATAAAGTTCATTCAGTACATTAGTGCAAGCAAGGGAGAGACAGATGTCAGTGAATAGCAATACTTCTGTCTTTGACTTTATTTATGTATTTAATGAATTTATTGATAAATCATAGTAAATGAAGAAACAGACTGCACTCATTACATTACTGCAGGCAATGCTGTGACAGATGTCAGTATACAACTGAAGAAAAAGTCCAAAAACACATTATTGAAAGATATTTGTAACTGAAGGAATAGTTTGTATTCAGTGCATTACTGCAAGTAAGACTGATATAGCTGCAGTATTTAGGCCTTTCAGTGATTTTTAAGTTATAATTATTTATGACGGTTGCGTAATTAATTATGCAATTGATGCAGAGTAATGCAGTATTTCAAAGTAATACATTTTAAGGAGCAAAGTTTATCATTATGTTTGTGTAGTACACTGCAATATGTATGACCCCCCCATTACTTGATAGCAAATACTGTCCTGTGAAGTGAGCATAAGCACTTCCTATAACATTTCATCCTAAAAGTGTGTATAAATACTCCCCATCATCCCAAAGTTTGAATAATCACATCCCATACATTTAAAAAAGTATGAATAAAGACTCCTCATATTCTGTTTTACTTCAATAAAGATTTGTTGAACTAGAACTGTTTTAAAGCAAAAAATTTAATATTGTGCAACTTGAGATGTGATTGTATTGAATATATTTTCTTTTTTGTCTCTCTATACCCCTTTTTCTCTGTTTTTATTACTTTGTTTGTGTATTTCTTTTCCTTTATTATTTTATCTCTCATTCATGTTCATTTTTCTCCAGTTACAAAATCATTTGGAGTGACCCAGGCACATATCTCACAGGTTAGGAAGCACTCACCCTCTGCCTGTTCGAGGATGTGTTCACAGGGTTGGGGAAGTGTCATCGAACCTGCAAGCATGTCGGCATGTGACAACCTGGAAAGCCTCACAGAATGGGAGCTAAAACTCTGTTGAGGACATGATGGAAGAGGTAGTTGTATGGAGGATTCAGCCAGCTGAGGCTTTGCTGCAGCATGTAGAAGACATGCTGCCCCAAATGGTGCTAACCACCACAGGCCACTACCCCTTCAGCATCGGGGTCCTCCACCATCCCACCACCTGGCAGTGAAAATGCTTGAGGCTCTATGGGTTGGGACTCCTGTGTGTGCTTTAGCCTTCTTCCCTTATTCATGCACCTGTTCCCTTCTACCTACTTCCCAGCCACACCACCCTCTCATATTTAAAAAAAGCATTGTGCCCCTGCTCTCCCACCTCCTCTAGCAGGACCTTGTTGATATTTTCCCTTTTGTATTCCCCTTTTTTGTTGAGTCTTTCCCTTTTTCAAACTTTCCTATCTCCCCCTTTCTATTCCTTAATGAAACTATCAGGGTGTCCACATAAGGATGCCCCTGTATAAAATATATTAAACACTTTTATTTTTTTTTAAATATCAGTAATAAAAACTGCACAGTCTGCAGCTTGCCTCAGGTCTTTTGAATGTGATTACATATAGTTGTGTCCATCCTTAATATCTGAATATATCCAAAATACTATGAAGTAATATAAGGGTTACAATTTTCACTTAGTCCTTCGCATTGGCCTAGCCTTTGACTTTACATACTTTATGTCTTTGACTTAAGTAGCATGTTTTCCAAGTAACTTCACTTTTCCTTATTCATTGAAAATATACTGTGCTTAACTTATTTGCATGTAAGCATAGTGGTGCTTCTTGTTCATAGCCACTACTCATCTGGAAATGACCAGACTAAGAATGCCACCTAGTATCTCAGACGTTGCCACAGATAACAATAACAATATGCTCTCTGCTGGTAAACATTCTACTTGAATATATTAGTATCCCACCCACTGCCCTTTTTGTTTTCTCATGTTGCTTGTGCACATAAGTAACTTGATTTGACAACCCTCTTTCCCTTTCTTTTTTAGTGCTGATGCAATGCCCTACTGCAAATGGGCTAAAATGAACACCTATTTTGATGGCAAGCAACTCTTTTTGTCAATGATTAATTTAAAAACTGGCTTCTCATTTCAAGAATAAAATACTCTCACTGTCTCATCTTGAGAATACCAAGTCTAATACTGCATTTTTATTTTTTATTTTCATTTTATGAGACAGATCAAATTTGACATGTGCCTCTTTTAAGACATCAAGAGTTCTGTTCAAAGATATGAATGCAGTCAAGCTGCTCCATTTTCCATCTGACATAGTAAGTTTCCTATCAAAGTACATTTGCTTTTCCCTGCCAGTCTACAGATGCACAGCTTTTGTCACCTTCTCCTCTCCATTAAGAGGGCATCTGTACTGAAACAGTGTATGTATTATTGTACAAGAGCAACGTGACCTTCAAGGTATCCTCTCTTTCTTGTCTGCCACAATGTTTTGTAGGTAAAACTCTTTAATAGTGCCTGAAGTACTAAAACCTTATAAATGGGTGACTTTTAGCATCATTTCTCTCATCAGGCTTGGTACATAATAGATGCTATTCTGGTGGTAAGAGATTAACTCATCCTGAACAGAATAATTTGTTGGGCATTCCCAGGACACTCCTACAAAACATTTAGTAATTATTTATTTAACTTTATTTTTTTTTAATTCAGCAGTGGACTGGTCCTGGGATCCTTTTCAGCCATGTCCGAAGCCATTAGACATTTAATGTTTGGCCATCTGTTTATTTGGCTGTCTGAACTAACTCACCACCAATTTATCATTATCAGACATCTTTGTGCTGTTCTTGGTTTGATTGTTCAGAACATATGAATTTAGTTCTAATGAAATGACGACAAAGTTATTACTGACTTTTATTGCAAATTGTTCCAGTACCAGCTGCGCTGATGAGCACCCTTGTGTTCAGTCCTGGTGTTCATT
Source organism: Protopterus annectens (assembly GCF_019279795.1). Taxonomy (NCBI): domain Eukaryota; kingdom Metazoa; phylum Chordata; order Ceratodontiformes; family Protopteridae; genus Protopterus; species Protopterus annectens. The sequence continues at coordinate 324,504,904 of NC_056751.1, forward strand.
ATTGACAGTCAAAGACTAATAGAGACATTTGATAACAGTTCACTGATCAAATTCAGATAGTAAAAGCTATTCTTCCCAGCTGTGTCTCTCCAGGTATTTTACATCATTCTCTATGTAAACATTTGAGTTTAGTAGAACTACATGGTCATTGTGTGTCACCCTGTCAAGAAATACTCCCACAGTCTCCAAAAACTGAAATATTCTGAATAGCTGTTAAGGTCATATACACAAACAAAATGCTGGAGTTTTCTTTTCTAAAGCTTACATTCAAGTAGTCACCTTGATCTGACCCTCTCATCTATTGGCAAGAAGTTCAACTATAGAACATTTTGTCAAGAGATTATAGTATCCACCAACTTCCTGGGGCCTCCCCCAAGGGAAGTCCCAGAATAGGAGACAGGCCAGTCTTGATCAGGCAGTCTGCTTCCAGATAAAAGATTTTTGTAGAGAGGTACAACTAACTGGATCTAAGGTGTGATGAAGGGATATGCTGCCTTCCCTACAGCTATCTGGAATTTTGTAAATAATTATGTCATTTGTGAACATCAACATGAATTAAATAAAACGGTTGTATTACAACTGCATTAGAACTGTATGTCATGTGTATATCAAACTGGTACAGAAGTGTTTTGAAAAGGATTTTGCAGAGTGCTTAAAATGTAACCACAGTGTGCCCTACTGGAAAAGAACAGAAATATACATGCACTATTGTAACTGTTTAAATGTATGCATTTAACAGTGGAAATGGGGGTAAAGGGGGTTAATCTCAGTCTAGTAAATTTTAGAAAAATAGCTGAAAAAATTACTTTATGGCAGCTAGAGATAGAATGTTTATACTAAGGAGCATTCTGTATTGTCTTTAAGGTGAAATAATTACTAGTCTTGAAATGTGAAGGGATGTAATTGTTTTATGACTTTCAGCATCTTCCAAAGATCTGAGGTATATGTATTTTCATAGGTAGATGCTAAATGCTGTCAGCTTCCAGCAATGGAGATTTCACCTGTGATAGAGTCAGATGACAAGAGTTGATGTCATTCTTCAGGCTATCCCAGCAGTAATATTTCAGATATGAGAGGTCTCTGAGAGAGACAGAACACTGTATTATGTCTTTTACTTGACAACATCAGCTAGAAGATCTATTCACACATCTGCCTTGCTCTAAAGTTAGTTAACTAGGGTATAGTAATTCTCTTAGATTCAGGCAGGAATATAGTGAAGCATAGTTTAGATGTTTTTCTTTCTTTATTTGAGACTGTCTTGCAATGTTGTTTTAAATATTTCCTGTGGTTTTGAACTCTGATGTCACTGTGAATATATACTGAGTATTTTCTTCTTCTTTTATTATTTATTATTAAATATATTTAAACCTTTCATTGTGTCTAATCTTTGTGAGACATATTTAAGTTTTGAGTGAATTTGCATACTTATTTGGTGACACTGTGGGCCACTCCTAATAGCCTTGCTCTTGGTCAAACTACCATTTGTATTACTATTACACAGTAAGATTAGACACCCTTTGTTATGGGCCTTATAGTAACAAATAAGGAGTTGGCTGTTGGCAATGATAACTACCTCATAGTCTGGTTAAAAGAAGGCGTAGCTAGTAAACCGGTGCCAGCCTTTCCCAGGTGTGTGTGTGTGTGTGTGTGTGTGTGTGTGTGTGTGTGTGTGTGTGTGTGTGTGTGTTTGTGTGTGTGTAAATCAAACCTGAAAGAGTGCATGTGTCAGCTGCTTGGGCAGGGACATAAAGCACTAGTTGAACACAGAGAGAGTGCTGGAGGTCTTGTCTTGGCCACTCAGCTGAGATCTCAACTCTATAGCTATGCTAGTTGGGAGTCTTACTGGGGATCTGGAGAAAGAGGAGCAAAGCATCCATGGACTGACTGTGCTCTCTGTGTGCTCTTAAAGGAGATTGCACTTGATGCAGAAAGCTGTATCTGGAAATACTGTGTATGTACCTGTCATCCTCCGAATGCCAAATGTATGTCTCCCACTAGTGCCAGTGGTGAGGATTAAGGCTCCTTGATTACTGGTCCAGGGGTGGGTCATCACATTATTGGCTGGCAGTAGTGGTATCTCCCCATCACATATTGGGATTCAGTGGTATGGATATCAAACTCATGTAGCCTGTAAACAATGGTCACTAAAGAAGGTGTTTGTACTCTCAAGCAACCACAGGGTAGGCATTCAGGGTTTTATATCACAATAGTTGTATTTATTTATTTTTGTTAGCTTAGTCAGAGAGAGCAGGCAAGGATGTTAGCAGAGGAGTATGGCAAGCTGACAAGGAGCCAGTTGGCTGAGATGTGCCAAGACAAAGGATTATTGCATGCCAATCTGACTAAAGCAGAAAAGACTGCAGCCTTAGTCACAGCAGCATCACAGACCAGCAGCCAGGAGAACAACCAGACTGGCCTTGGGGATGTACTACTCTCATAAAATGGACAGTTCATCTTTGCCTCAGAGGACTTAAAAATTCGACTGGAGGTAAAGACATTTGAACTGGAGGCCAAAAGGTTGGAACTGGAATTAACAGAAAGACTGTGGCATTTGGAAGCTGAAGAAAAGAAGAAACATATGGCATTATAATCAGCAGAGAGAGTGAGACATCTGGAAGCAGAAGAAAATGAGAGGCAGAGGCAACACGAAAAGGAGATGCTGACTCTTTGCCAGGGTCATGGAAGATAATGGGGAAGGGAATAACTGAACCCCAGAAGCAATAAAGGTCAGTAAATTTCTTTCACAATTTAGAGAGGGTGATAATGTTGACAGTTTTATTCATATGTTTGAAAGGGTATGTAAAGAATATAATCATGACCAAGGGCTCTGGGTACGGTTCCTGGCCCCCTTACTCCACGATAAAGCTGTAGCTGCTATTTCTAAATTGTCTGAAACCAATTGCTTAAATTATAATACCATTAAAAATTGTTTATTAGAGTGTTTTAAGTTAACACTTAAAGCTTATAGAAAAATGTTTTGTGAGCATAGACACAAGGCAGATGAAAGTGTGTGTGTGTGTGTGTGTGTGTGTGTGTGTGTGTGTGTGTGTGTGTGTGTGTGTGTGTGTGTGTGTGTGTGTGTGTGTGTGTGTGTGTGTGTGTGTGTGCGCGTGTGTGTGTGTGTGTGTGTGTGAGTATATTGCTGAGTTAAGTACTAATTTTTATAGATGGGTGAGTGGGTGTCAGTTCACCACTTTTGAATGGCTGGCACACCTTTTGGTGAGGGAACAAGCCCTTAGAACTTTGAGGATATGAGAATCTGGTTAGCAGACAGAGAATGCAAAACCACAGTTGAGTTGGGGAAAAATGGAGACCTTTTCCTAGCAGGCAGGACATCACTGCACAGGAAAGGGATACCCAGTGCTGTACATGGGTCCAAGGGAACCCATGGTGGATAGCCTAAACCTCCCCAACTGAGTCCACCAGTAGCAGGAGAAGCCACACTAGTTCAGGTACACACCCAGGATCAAGGGTTAGATGTTTTAAATGTAACTAGTGGGGTTGGGGAAACATGGAGACCTTTTTCTAGCAGGCAGGGCATCACTGCACAGGAAAGGGATAGCCAGTGCTGTGCATGAGTCCAAGGGAACCCATGTTGGATAGCCTAAACCTCCCCATCTGAGTCTACCAGTGGCAGGTGAAGGCACTAGTTCAGGTACACACCCAGGATCAAGGATTAGATGTTTTAAATGTAACCAGTGGGCCATGTAGCATATAGACGTCCATGGCGGCAAGTGGGCAACAAAAGGTGGGAGAGCCAGTAAGTGGGAATGACAGAATGCCAGCAGTAAGTTGCCTAGAGACAACAAGGGTACCAAACTACCACAAGAGATTATTTCCTATCTTAGTAGATGGGAAACAGGCCACTGCTTCGTGGCAGTGATTACTGCCTTATAGTCTGGGTAAAAGGGGGCATAGCTAGCAAATTTGTGCCAGCCTTTCCCAGGTGTGTGTGTGTGTGTGTGTGTGTGTGTGTGTGTGTGTGTGTGTGTGTGGAAATTGGAGTCTCAGTGTCTGCTAGTGACAGATTCACATTCCCCGTGAGAATTGCTCTTTTACTACTAGACCACATCTTTATTCCCTTATAAATCAAACATCAAAGAGTGTGTTTGTCAGCTACTTGGGCGGGGACATGAAGCACTGGTTGAAGAGAGGGTGCTGAATATCTTGGCTTGGCCCCTCAGCTGAGATCTCAACTCAACAGCTGTGCCAGTGGGGAGTCTTATTGGGGATCTGGAGAAAGATGGAGAACCAGGCCTGGATTGACTGTGGTCTCTGTGTGATCTTAAGGGAAATTGCCCTTGATGCAGAAAGCTGCATCTGGAAATATTGTGTATGTACCTGTCATCCTCCCAATGCACACCCCATACTTGTGCGAGTGGTGAGGATTGAGGCTCCTTGATTACTGGTCCAGTGATGGGTCATCACATAAGGCGTCAGTCAACTCTCAATCCAGCTACAGCCTGGAAATTGGAGTCTCAGTGTCTGCTAGTGACTGATTCACATTCCCCGTGAGAATTGCTCTTTTACTACTAGACCACATCTTTATTCCCTTCCACTACACTGTCATTTTTCCTCTCCTTAAATGTTTTGTGACTGATAAACTATATCAATAGGTCATCTCTTCCTTATTCCTCAACTTTAACTGCAAGTGCGCTTACTTTCATTCTGAGCCTACCTGTTCTCCTACTCCCACTCTATAAAAATGGAAAGATTTAGTTTCTTGCAATAATTGATAGAAATAACAGAAAAGCAAAATCTGCCTATATAACAAGTTCTTGTTTCATGAATTTTCTTTCTTACGTAGTATATTGGTCTACACTTCAGGATTACAATTCTTACAAGTTCCAGTGACTTCCTTTCTTTTCACGTTAACCCTGAGGCAGGAAACTTCCTGTAACTCTATAAATCTCTTTCAAAACACAAGAAAACAGCCCTTGTAATGTTCAAACTTCAGGAATACTTTCACAAATTTTCTGTTCATGAATACCCTCCAGACTCTACTCACAACTCCCTTGAGGCTTCTTTTCATAATTTCCTTTACACCCACAGATTAAGAATCTACATTATTTGGAGGCAGGGGAGGAGTAGCTCTGATATAGCTGTAAATGCAGCTGTTCCCTTTTAGTCCCTAAGGAGATTTGCCTGCCTGTTTTATACTGCTTGATGCCCTTTTCTTTACTCAGGTGTTCCTTAAAGAGATAGTCATAGAAACTCCCTGCTGAAAGTAGCAATGGAACTAAAAACTCCCTTGAGGCTTCTTTTCATAATTTCCTTTACACCCACAGATTAAGAATCTACATTATTTGGAGGCAGGGGAGGAGTAGCTCTGATATAGCTGTAAATGCAGCTGTTCCCTTTTAGTCCCTAAGGAGATTTGCCTGCCTGTTTTATACTGCTTGATGCCCTTTTCTTTACTCAGGTGTTCCTTAAAGAGATAGTCATAGAAACTCCCTGCTGAAAGTAACAATGGAACTAACAACTCCCTTGAGGCTTCACTTCATAATTTTCTCTGCAATCAGAGTTTAAGAATCTGCTTGTTTTGAGGATGGGCAGTAGCTCTAATATAGCCCTGCATGCAGATACTCGTTTGCAGTTGCTAAGGTGATTTGCTTACTTGACACATCCTTTTGTTCACTCAGCATTTTGTTTCCCAGATTCCTGGTTCAGTAGTCCCAACATCACTATATATATATATATATATATATATATATATATATATATATATATATATGTGTGTGTGTGTGTGTGTGTGTGTGTGTGTGTGTGTGTGTGTGTGTGTGTGTATTTTAACTAGTGTCTAGTGAGTCTACCTCAGACCTGATTATCAGTATGCTTTAGTGACTGAATTTACTTTTACACAATGTGCTATCACTGTATTATCATGGACTCTTATTTTAACTACATTGTATTTTCAGTTCGTACTACTCCAATATCACATGTGAATTTTTTTTTATATTCATGCACTCCCAAGAGTAATGAACTTGATTCATATTCATTACTCCCAAGAGTAATGAAGAGTAATAAAATAAATTTCCCTCCATCATCTCCAGATTTTTCACCCTCTTATCAGTTCTCTAAGTCCTCCAGTTTCCTGCAATATGTTTTTGCTGTTTACACAAAAAGTTAACAGGGTCTTAGATTTGTTTTCCACAATTAAAAATTGAGTATGACAGTATGTAGTCCTCTGTAGTGATTTTGCATGAAGGCCATTTCAGTATCACTCCTTAAATAGCACATGTTGTAGCCAGCTAATGCACAAGGCACTTACTTTGAGCTGCCTGCATAGTATATCTCATAATATCTAAAAGAGACAAGCTGGTTAACAACATCTCTGATCTTACTAGCTTATGAATAAGGAAGATGTCAGCACTCTCACTCATCTGTCTGAATAGTGTCAGTTCATTTAATCTCATTTCATCCTGTAGCTGTTGTACCTTCCCTACTCCTCTGTTCGTTGTGCCTGCACAGCAATTTGCACGGGTTTCTTTCCTGCGTAACCTCCCACCCCCACCTGGGATTAACTGCATAAAGCAATTTCTACCTTCTCCACTGAAGCTAGCTATCTTAACTAAGTAAAACCTCTGGGAAAGAAAGAACCTGACTGCCTCCATCTTTTCAATTGTAATAGGTGAATTACAATTTAGTTTTTGTAAACTGTTGAGGCTTAATGGTGTATGCACAACAACAGTGAAGGGATCCAGCCAATTGCCACTAGATTGGGCTATAATACTTTGAATCAGCTTTACACTCACACGGTGTTCTAGTCCCAAGCATTTACTTTTTAATTTGGTAAAGCTTTGCTTCTAGGCTGTCTCCACAGTAATTTGGCTCCCTCCATATTGACTACATTTGCTAGTTTACCCCTAGGATCCTATTAAAATTAGCCTGAAAATTGGTGTAAAAATAAAAAAAGAATAAAATAAATTAAAGTACAGCCAAAAACATTGCTTACCTACAATCATACAAACCAAATCAAAAACCCAAGGTAAATCTCAGAGTCAGTGTTAGCCCCACTCGGCTCCATGCCCCCAAATTCCACCCACCCCCCACTAGTGCTAAATTTAAACCAGACTTTGCCACTCCCTTGCCACTTTTCTCCTGTTAAGTACCAATCAGCACCTCACACATCATTGAGCAACCCTGCCCCCTTAACCCATTTCCTTCTCTCCCATTCTTCCACACCCTGTTAGAACAGTCAGCCATCAAAATTTGCCCCCCCCAATAAAATGTTAAACAAGAAAAAAAATACTAATTATCCAAATACCTATACTGTCTCTATTTTACCATCTCACTGCTTACGAACAAACACTTGACCATGGTGTTCACTACCCAAATGGTCAAACAGATACCCATGACTTCACACATAACACCAAACACTTTACCATCCCCAGCTAACCGAATATACCACCCCTATACAGCCACAAAACATAATCCTAAAGACAAAGACTATATAATACTTTTAAACAAACTCCTAAAGCTCAGAATATCCTGTCACTATAACCTTATAACACATGGAGACATTCATCTCAACCCTGGCCCACCCCCACCCAGTAACTCCACTCCCCTACAACAACCCCCACAGTCAAGCTACCCATAAATACTCCTATTAGTTCCCTCCTAGCATTTCAACTAAATATTAGAAGTATTAACAATAAGATTCTCAACCCTACATGCCCTCCTAGCAACCCACTCCCCAGACATTATGTGTCTTATGAAAACCTGGCTAAAACCCAGTACTACCGACAATGAGATACAACCTCCAGGATACAATATTCACCAGTTAGACTGTGCTACAAGGAAAGGAGGTGGGATAACAGTCCTTGACAAAAATACTCTAACCATTAATAGAAACACCATTCAGCCTCTCCAATTCAATAATGCTGAACTCCTCATAAACCAAGCTACAGATTAACCAAAGCAAGCACTTGAGCATTGTCTGTGCATACATTCCACCCGGCAACAACCTAAATACCCTAGAAGATCTCCTTTACTGGTTATCTACTACCTATCCCCAAGAAACCATATTTCTTGGTGATTTTAACACCGACTGGCACCCCTGCTCTTCCGACCCCCCTCTTCACCCATAAAAAATGATCTGGGTTTAAACAGACCTTAACCTCTCCCACTAGGATAAACAAACCAAACAACAGGGAAAGTAACCTAGACTGGATCCTAGTTAATAACCAACCCCAACTGTACACAGCTGGTACTCTCCCTAATGACCTCAGCGACCATTGTCTAACCTATATCATAAAACATAAAGCAGGAAACCCTCACCAGCCCAAATATAAAACAGTTAGAAACAGGGAAAACTTTGATGCTGCTATATTCCAAAATTAATTAAAAGAAGTTGACTGGTCAAAACTAAAAAATCTAACATTAGAGGAGGCCATAGATCACTTTAACATTAAATTCCTAAGTATCCTTGATTCCCATGCTCCAGCACGTACAATAAAAACTAGATCAAATACAGCACAATGGCTCACAAAAGATACTAAAGCTAAAATCAAAACTAGAAACAGAGCCTGGGCCAGCTGGAGAACAACCAAAGCCACACTTGACCATCTAAAATATCTTCAACTCAGGAATGATACAAAAAAAATCTATTTTACTGGATAAAAAAAGCTTCTACCAAAATCTCCTACAAAAACACCACAACAACCCTCAAACATTCTGGGCAGGCTTAAATCAACTACTTTGTCCAGGTCACTCCACCACCCCAACCCCGGCTAACTACACCCATAGTTCCCCAGAGACCATAGCTAACGCCTTTAATAACTTTTTCACTGAAACACTCCAATCCCTAGCAAATCAACTAACCCCCTCTAACTTAAGCCACATGCCTAATCTACCTAATAATCACCTGGAATTTAGCTTCTAACCAATATCCACTAGTTTTATCAAAACACTTCTAAAAAAACTAAAACCTACCACCCTCACTGCTGAACTCCTCCATGCAGAGTACCTACAAATAGCTGCAGATGCCATTGCATATCCCATATATATCCTCATCAACAGAACCTTATCCGAAAATGCTATCCCCTCCCTCTGGAAAATATCTCACTTCATCCCACTCCATAAAGGTGGTAGCTCCTCAGACATATGCAACTATAGACCCATTGCCATTCTTTCCCCACTAGTCAAAATAATGTAGAAATGTGTACACAAGCAAGTAATGCAATACCTTTCACAGAATAAATTACTATCCGACTCCCAGCATGGTTTCAGGCCATACCACAGCACCACCTCAGCCCTCCTTTCCTTTACTACTGCCATAAACCAAAACAGGAATGACAATAGGCTAACCTCTGCCCTCTTTCTTGACCCGTCAAAAGCCTTTGACATGGTCAACCATGAACTGCTCATTCTTTCACTAAAATCTATTTCCCTCAACAAGCCTGCTATCCAGTGGTTCCAGTCCTACCTGACTGGTAGACAGCAGGCGGTACTACGGCAAGGCAAACTCTCCAGCCAGTTACCTCTCACACTTAGTGTCCCTCAAGGGTCCATACTAGATCCACTACTCTTCTCTATTTTTATCAACAACCTCCACACTGCTATCTCTAAAGCCACCTGCATTCAATGCGCAGATGATCCAGCCTCTCATCTGCTCAGCCATCTCCCCATCCGACTTGCAAATCTTAACCCAAAATACATTTAACACTATTGAGAACTGGCTCACCAACCAACCCCAATAAAACTAAACTTCTACTCTTCTTTCCCACTAGTAGATCCACCACACTTTCATTCTCTGTCACATCTAACAATGGTACCACTATTTCCCCCAGATGATCACATCAAACTGCTAGGGGTTATCATAGACAATAATCTCAAATTTGACCTACAGGTCAACACAACCATACAGACCATCAATAAGAAGCTTGGATCACTGTATAGAAACAAGACATTTTTAACCCCACTGGCTGTGACTGCAATCACCCGATCACACCTACTCACTACTCTTTTATATGCCTCGCCTGTACTCTCAAACCTCAACAAATCCGAACTAGGTAAGCTGTCCCATAGCTACAATCATATTGCCAGATTCACCACTGGCTCCACCTATAGTAGCCACCACTGACAGAACCTTAAACAACTAGAGTGGCTAGAACTGTCCAGCTTAATTCAATTCAATCAACTCTTAATAGCACACAAAATGTTGTACCACCCTGAGGTTGCCCCCTCATTTAAAAATATTATTAAGCCACATATCAACCTAAGATCCCTATGGTCAGCTGATAAACTACTGGTCCAAACCCACAAAGCTAATAACTCTGCTGGTGAATCCCTGTTTGCCAACTTCATTGGCAAAACCTTGAAATCGTTGCCAAACTATATAACCCTACAATCCTCCAAAAGTCTCTTCAAAAAAAACCTCAAACAGTATCTCAAAGTGAATTGGCTATGCCCATGTACCAACCCTGATTAAGTTATAAACTAAAAGCATATTCTGCAATTATCATAACTTGTAACTACATCACCAAGCTCTGCTTCCAATCTGACGTCTCTTACTTTTAATTGTCTGTCCATGAGAATTGTGAGTCCCTACTAGGGAACACCACTAACCCATTGCATATAATCACTTTGTTTTTATAATTGTTTTCTAACTTCTGTGTAATCTATGTAAGTTTGTCTTTGCGGAGCTTTTCTCCCCAGGCCTCCGCTGAAAATGGACATGTATCCAGTAAACAAATGTAAAATAAAATAAATAAATAAATGTTATCAATTATGAGACTGTACCTTGTGGGGCTGGCCCTCCAGTAGTCTTGTTCAGAGCTGTGTTTTATGAGATGGGCATAACTTTTATAATAAATGAGGTCACTATAGACATGTTTGTTAAAGTTAACCCACTTAATTAGGAACCAGTAAAGATTAAGATAAAACCAAATGCTATTCCATATGCCTTGATTACACCCAGTGAGTTGCCATCTCCTATGCTGATCAAAGTAACAGAGCTAAACTGAATACAAATCTCTGACATAACTGAGAATATAACTGACATGACTCAGTGGTATGCTCCCATGGTCCCAAAAATTACAACGGATGTTTAAGGTATGAATATGTATCGATTTATTAAAGCTCAATGATACAATTTTGTGTAAAAAGTTAATTCCACCAACATCAGAACATAAAGCACCCAAACTTGTTAATGCAAAAGTGTTTTCTACACTAGATGCAGCCAGTGGATTCTGGCAAATAGCTTTACACAGTGAAAATCAGAAGCTGACAACCTTCTGGGAAGATTATGTTTTAAAATATTGCTTATCATTTCATACAAATTCCACACCTGAAATCATTCAATAAAAAATGACTGCTTTAGACAAGAGTTTAGATGACATACTGCTATTTGGCAGTGTGCCACACTATTACAAACTTAGGTCTAAAGCTAAACCAAAGCAAATACTGGTTTAGTAAAACAAAACTTAAGTACTTTATTCATGATTAAGTACTGTTTGTATCAAACTAGATATGAATATGGTTAAAGCAGTAGCTGGCTTAAAAAATCTATGTTGTGTAACTGAGTTAAGACAAGCCTTAGGCATGATCACTTGTGTGGGCAAGTTTGTACCAGACCTTCCCACAACGTTTCATCCTTCTAAGAGTCTTGTTAAAGAAAAATGTGCATGATCACAGTACATGCTCAAACCCAAGCATTCAATAAAGTTAAAGAAATGTAGACAGCAACTCAAGCGCTGCCTTGCTATGAGGTCATTAAAAGACCATAGTGAGTGCAGGTGAGAGTTGCTACAGGCTAAGTGAAGTTTTATGCCAAATAGATGAGCGAAGGTTATGCCTGTTTCTCCAGACACTGAACAGAGATACTTGCAAATTGAAAAAGAGTGCCTTGCAAATGTGTGGGCATGTGAAAAATTCTCCAGATATCTATTAGGATTCAAGTACTCCAAACTTCAGACTGACCACAAACCATTGGTTCCACTAGTCAGTTCAGGTAATTTAGCAAAGTGCCACCAAGGTGTCAGATACTGTTGTTCACTAGGAAGGGTTCATTTCTGAACGATACTTGCTATAACAGAAGTTGTATCCTTAAATCATTCATGTGACCAACCCTCATCAGATAGAGAAGAAGATATTATACTTTTTGTGCAAACATCATGATGGCAGAATGGTAACAACTAAAAGACAAGACAAGCTGAAAGAAGATACTTGATATGACCTAAAGTAGGAAGCTGTTATCCAACATGTCCAAAATAGATGCCCAAATCACTGGATGCAAACTAAATACCTCATCCATAAATAATTCACACTCAGAGCAGAGTTATCAGAGCATGATGGCTTCTTGTTAAATCAGGATATTATCTTAGTATCCCTATCTCAGTAAGCACAAGTACTCCATCAGATACCGAGAGGACTTCAAGGTCTCACTAAATGTTGAGAAAGAGAAGAAAATATCAGTGTGATGAAGAAACATTAACGATGACTTTATAAACCTAATTTCAAGGTATAAACTGGGACAAGACATACAGATGGTAATGCCAGTACCACCAGGTCATTGACAAAACATAACTCCTGACTTGAGTGATTTTGAAGGCAGAAAAAAACCTCCTTGTAGTGGACTATTATTCTTGTGACATAGCAATATTCCACTTACCATGTAGCAACTACAAGCAGCCACCAAGTAATAGCCAAATTCCAGACTATGTTCTCAAGGTATGATCTGCCTTTTGAACTAATTACAGACAATGGTGCAAAGTTTATGTCTGGTGAGTTTTATCAGTTTGTTAATGCCTAAAGGTTTACTCATGGTATGTAAACTCCCCTCTACCCACAATGAAATGATGAAGTGGAGAGTGCAGTGCAAATTACAAAAAAAATGCTAAGACAGACCCACACAAAGCTATCATGACACATTGAGTTGCTACTCACAGTGCCACCAGAGATAGCCCTTCACAGCTAATACTGAGAAAGCAAATATAAACTAAAATGCATATGCCAAAGTCAAACCTTGGATCAATAGTTATCTCTTACAATAACCAAATATCAGTGCCAAGGTATGATGTGTGTTTATTGTTTAATGCTTTTGTTCAGAATATGTTCATAGGTGTTTACTAGACTAATGGCCACTGAGGCCGTTTTAATCTTAACCATGCATCACAAATCTCTGACAAGTTCTGGTACCCTTGGTAAGTGTAGGCAGGGGCTTGGGAGATAAAACACTTACAGGATTTCTGTGTCCATTAGAGACATAGGTGCCAAACCAGAGATGAATTTCCTGTTCCACATCCATTTCTCAAAGTTACGAATTGGATTAGGGAGGAATTCTGCTTCAAATGGATGGGGAACCTGTTCCAGAGAAGGGACAGTCACTGAGATACATACCTGTCTCTCCAACAGGTCCTATTTGCATCACATGCAAGGTTTAAATCCTTAGGATGGGTAATTCTCATGCTGTTTGTTTTGTGGATCAGCAGGAAGTCTATCAGGATGGGGTTTGATGACAGCTTGTATGTCAGGCATATATCTCCCCTGTAGAAGACAGAATACAGGGATAGGTCTTTCAGATGTTCTGCGGAGGACATTTTATTTATGTCCTTTGTTCTTTTAGTGAGGAACCGCTGTGTATGTCTGATAAGGTACATACCAAAGGGGGAATTGTAGTCCATGATGGATCTGTTGAATGGTAAATAAAGTGAAACACTAACCTCCTTGGATCTATATGCCATACCTCTGTTTATAAGTTGCACAAGAAAGAATGATTAGACATATGACTTTCAAAAGCTGAATTATTGTCTATGTGTATCCCCATTTCCCTTAGTACTAGGTTGACCCTTAGGGCTTTATTGTCAATATGTTTGTTACAATGAGTGGCTGACTTCCCAAAAGTACTGTTATACATTAGTTAGCATTTAGTTTTTGTCCATGGCTCTGACACCAGATATGTGTCAGCCCTTGGTGGATTGTATGGCTGAAACAAATTTGCATTTGTCTACAAATCTGGTCAGCCAAAGGTCCTTGACATTTGCCTTGACTTCCAAGAAGTAGATGCCAAAAAGGAGTGGCCCCAGGATTGATCCCTGAGGGACTCCACTGGTGACTGGCCTCTTTGTAGAGGTGGACAACCCAACTTCCTGGGTCCTGTTTGTGAGCCAGATGGCTACTCATCAGATGACATAAGGGTTTATACCTAACCTCTTGAGTGTGTTAACAATACCCAAATGGGGTATTGTGTCTCATTTCTTGGTCAGGTCAAGAAGGGCAGTCTGAACTGTTTTGCCCTTATCCATTGCTTTGTAGACCTTCTCAAAGAAGTCCACCAGGCTGAATAGGTATGAACTCTCCTTGATGAAACCAAACTGGGTTGGGTCCTGTGTCTGGAGGTTTCCTGTGTCATTATTTATCGTTTTCATTATAGTTCTTTGCATGGCTTTGCATATGAGACTAGTGGGACGTATGCGTCTGTAGATTCCATTCATGAAGCATGCAGCCTGTTTAGAGGTTACAATGAATTAGTGATTTCAGGAGTCCTGATAGGTCATGCTTCATACTATTTTGAAAGCAGCATGGGATATTGTTGGAGCACATCAATGCAGGTTATTGACCTTAGATAGTGAAATGAGGATTGGTTCATTAGTGATACCAGGGAGTGTTATATTTGATGTTATATCCTGAGAGGATGCTGGGGGGCATACCTCTCAACCTTTCAGCACATGAAATCTGGACAAAGCCAGAAATAATGGGAGAACAAAGGCCCCAGAATAGGGACAGATTTTAAATATTGCTCCTATGAACTTCAAAAGTTGCCAGAATGACAGATTTTGCACTGTTATATTTATATATTTTCTGAAGAACATGAAGTCTGAAACTCAAATGTCTGTCATTATTTAGTATTTTTAGTGACTTCAATCTTCAATTATTTGCCAGAAAAACACAAATTTTATGAGGAACAATCCAAAAATAAGAGGCAAAGATCTGTGCATTCTCCAGAAATCTGGACAGTTGAGATGTATAAGGGGAGGGATAAAGTCAGAGCTGAATTTGTCTGCCAGTAGATTTGCTATTTCTTCTGTCTCAGTATAGGTTGCTCTATTAACAATGAGCTGTGCACACAATTGTGTATTGCCTTTGAGGTTGTGAACAAAGCTAAAGGATGCCTTGTAGTTAACATTGGCCTGAGAGGCCATATTTACCTCAAATTTGGTTTTGGTAGACTTTGGCTTCTGAGTTGTTTGTTTAGTTTGATGAGAGTGCTTTTATCCTGCTAGGTGCTACATTCCTAATTTTTGCCTTGATTTTTTTCTTTTCTCTTAGATAGCCTATTGAAATTGTGATTCCATGAGGGTGGTTTGTTTTTTTGTTTTTTTAATTAGTTCTGTAGATATTTGTGGTTGGTACTACTGTGTCTATGCAGCTATTAACATGCTAGTATAGGGTTTCAGCGGTGAACAGTTCCACATAGGCAGCAGTGTTATCAAGGTTTATGGGAGCTTGAAATTTTGCTAGGTTATCACTCAATAATAAAAAGTTAGCCTTATTGTAGTTCCTGACCATCCCAGTTTTAGCAGGGGTTCCATGTTTTATTTTTATCTCACAGGAGACAATTTTGTTGCCTGACCTCACCAGAGAGGACATTACACCAGGCGGTATGCAATGCTCTCCCTTATTAGAAAGGACCAGATCTACTAGGTTTGCACCCCTGTTTTGTGTATTGACAATCTTCCCTAGGGAGTTTGTCTTTACAAAAATCCATGAATCTCTGTGTCTGGACATTTGGTGTCGCAGTTAACTCATTCACTCCATTGGAGATCAGAAAGTTTATACTATAATTTCTAGAGGGTGGAGCCTAAACCTTTTGACAGAATCAAATTATGTCCTCACATTTCACATAAATGTTTGTATCTTTGGAACAATCGTGTCTATGAAAGAAGTATAAATGCCGAACTCTTCAGCACAAACTATTTCATAGTGGTAGTATTCTTTACATTCTAGGTCTTAAACCAAACTTTATAAGCCACAGTAAACATAGTAACTAGTACATTTGGAATATTCTGTGAACAACTTACAATATCTCAGCAACCATTCAAGTTACACACACGCCATCATCACTATTAGGTCAGAGGATGCCTTGTATGCCAGACATTATCACCTCTTAGTAGTCTGCAGGATACTGAGTATAGTGACAGGGTTTTGAGTCATTCCATGCAGGACATGTTGTTTAGGCCTTGTACCCTTTTAGTAAGGTATCTCTCTGAGTGTTCCAGTTGTGGCATGTGTCTGAGCAGATACATGCCAAAGGGGACATTTCTATTCAATGACTAAACTAATGAGAGCTGAGTAGAGGGGGACCATGACATCTCTGTAATTAGACACAATCTCCGTTTATAAACTGTCCAATATAGAATCATTTTAGATCACAGTATTTTTTCGTTATTATACCATTTCAAATGACATCTCTATTATTTCTTGTCACACCTTTCTTATTAAATCTTCTTTTTGCAATCTAATAATCCTTTTTCATCATGTCAGGATACAATCACCCCACCTTTCCATTATAATATTGGGTAGATGTACCTATGCTCAACTAGATATTCCCCTGAGCCAGTACTCTTCTTGGATGCATAAATGACAGGCCCTAATGCAACACTTCTCTTCTGTTTACATTTCTCCTAAAAGCAGTTTTATGCTCTTCTTCATTATACTCTTGCTCTGCTTCTCTTTGCTGCTGTTGCTACTGTTGTTTGTAAGTTCACTTCCTACAGATCTGTCCTTCTGTTAACTCTTCTTCCTTGAATTGCTTACATATGCTCTTCCAGATTTCAGTGCTCTTCATCTTGAGCTCTTCGGCATCTATAATACTAATGGAAAATGTCCACTATAGTAACCTTCTTGAAACAAATGTGTTATCTATTTGGTTATCCATTTGCAGATCCTAAAAATGGTCACAAGAGCATCTTAAACAAGACATTGCATGTGAAATGTTTTTCTTTATGTGACAACAAAAAAAAAAACACTTGAATTTAATGTTCCAGTACAAATGTTTATTGAGATGCAATCCAAAATAATCCTCTCAAATTTGTTATGGTCAAGCTGCTTGTCTATTGGTAATTCACCTTCAAAAAATAGTAGCATGCTACTATTAATATTTATTCAATGTTATTCTAAGAAGTGAGCTTTTTTTTACTATGACCCAGCCAAAATCAATAAATAAATAAACAGGAAAAAGAGTAGCCTTTAAAATTACCTCCAACAGCTTCTTAAACTTATTAAACAGAATAAAGTTTTACAAAAAAACAAATGTTATTAAAACTTTACTTAGAAACTTTGTGAGCTACTGTAAATAATAGGCTTATGAACTCACAGGTATACACTATGCTAATAACCACCAGGGCCTTAATAAGTATAGCCATGCAAACCAATCCAGTTATGTCCCTGTGTATCATGGTTGTTTATTAGGAGGGTGTATGTTTGTTAGGAAGTTTCTAGAGTCTAAGTTGGGTATGTCAGGCCTCAGAACTCCCATGGGCAGTGTTATTTCCACAATAACACCCACCTCGTTCGGCATTATTGCTTGTGTACAGGGTCTCTGTAAACAATTCCTCATAGGTTGCTCTAAACTCGAGGTTTGGAGGGACACTGAATTTTGACAAACTGTCATTTAATGGGATGTTGTTGCTTTGAACCAGTTCCTAACTGTTACAGGGTTTGCTGAAGTAATACTTGTTACAATTAAGATGACATAGATATAATATTATTTTCTTACAGGATAGTCTGCACTGATCTATGCCTTACATTCTGTATCATTAAGAACTGTATCCTCCTTGAGCTACTTTATCTTTGCAAGTCAGATAGCTTTACATACACCAGAGTAGGAACCTAAATTCCCATCAGCACATAAATATAATGTGGTAGAGAAACAAATTTATTACAGAATGCCTGCTCCACCTCCTGACAGGACTCCCCCTCTACATTTAACAAAGTGACACCCTAGCATCCTTAAAATTAAATCTGGATGACTAGATCAGTATCTATAAATTTACTCTGGACTGACTTGCTTTGACCATATTTAGAAGGGGGATACAGCACTGAGGGTGTGCAATGGTAAGGAAATGGTCTTATGACTCAATTGCCTTGTATGTTCTATTATCCTATGATACAGGTTTGGATTAATGAGTGTTGCCGCATGAGGACTGCTGCTCCTGCCATTAAATGTATGATTTTTTTCTCAGTATATGCAATTACTTTCCTTTGTATGCTCCTGATGTTATGATATGATATGATATGATATGTTACGATATGATATGATATGATATGATATGTTACGATATGATATGATATGACATGATATGGCAATCAAGAACTTGTTTTCTTTTTGTTGTGTTCCTTTTGCAGTAAGTTAAATTCTAAGGAACAATTTGTAAAAATGATCATCTTCAAGAGATGCCTTTGTGCAATATTTTGTTGCACATCTGTGTTTATTTGTAATTGTTGCCTAATTTATTTATTTATTAGTATTTGTTAATTGGTTTAGTCTAACTGCGCCTTAAAAGATTTTTTTTTTATTTTTTTAGCAGAGACCCAGAGAGAAAAGTTCCAGTATAAAAATACAATTTATAATTAATGATTACACTTGCTGAGAGTTTTAAAGCAATAAAGAGTCATGAAAGATAGTGCAAAGTGTGAAAGAAATTATATAATGCACTGGAATTTTAAAACAGCAATGCGATATGATGTAATGTTGTGATACTATTTTATAACACTGAAATTCTGGTGCTAGAATTATATTAAGTTACAAGGACAAATAATGAGGACTGTGATGATGTGAGGTAAGTGAGGTGATGTGAGGTGTGAAGTAGCTATTTCAGGAAGGGAGCTACCCTGTAGCAGTGAGCCTGAAGGTGAGCCACAGCTGCTGGTGGGTACGGATGTTCTCTTGGACAGAGTGACTGCAAGGGCAGAGGTGAGTGGAAGAACCCAAGCTGGCAGTGAGGCACCACTGTCAGAAGACACCATAATTCATGTGGAAGTGGAGCTGGGGAGGGTCACAAAGATAGAGTTGAGACAGGCTCAGTTCTCGGACTCTACATTATGAGGCTTGAGGGGGGTAGCTAAGGAGACACCTGATTCTCAAGGAAAAGTAAAGTCTGTATACTGGAACAAAGGGTTACTGTATAAAGAGTGGACCCCTGAGGAAAGGCTAGAGGGTGAAGTAATACAGCAGTTGGTAGTGCCTAGATCCTACCATCTGGCACTTCTTGTCATAGCCCATGACATTTCTTTTGTAGGTCATATGGGCATAAAGCGCACCATAACACATATTATGCAGAACTTTTATTGGCCTGAGATTGCAAAGGATGTAACAGGGTACTGCAGGATCTGTGAGCAGTACCAAAAAGTAGGCAAGGCAGGAGACAAGGTCAAAGCTCCTTTGATGCCTTTGCATGTGATTGATGAGCCATTTCAGAGGGTAGCTATGGATATTGTGGGGCCATTGAGTACCCTGAGTAATACAGGAAAGCAGTAAATCCTGTTGGTAGTAGATTATGCTAATAGATACCCTAAGGCAGTGGTTCTGTCCTCCATCGAGTCAGAGAAGGTGAAAAATTATTTGCTAGAGATTTACAGCAGGGTAGGTTTCCCTGAGAGAAATACTGACTGACAGCGGTGCCAATTTCATGTCAGACCTGCTGGCTTGTCTGGGGTTGCACTGTGTGGTGAAGCACCTAAAGGCCACCCACTACTACCCCTAGACTAATGGTCTTGTGGACAGGTTAAACTCTACACTAAAGACCATGCTATGGATATTTGCAGACTAGTTTAAAAGTGAGACAAATATTTCCCCCATCTGCTGTTTGCATACAGAGAGGTACCCCAGGGATCCACAAGTTGTTTACACTTTGAGTTGCTGTATGACCATAGGGGGAGGGAATGTTTAGATTTGATTAGTATTGAGTGGGAGGGGTGCGTATGAATCTCACAAGGTGTCTATCATGGCATATGTCCTAAACCTCAAGACAAGGCTTTGGGATCTCATGGGCTTGGCCCAGGAGAACCTGGCAATAGGCAAACAGCAGAAGAAAGTCTGGTATGACAGGAATGCTCGAGCATGAGATTATTCTGTGAGACAGCAGGTTACCATGTTAACATAATGAATCCTTACCATGATAGAGAGGTCCTGGTGCTGAGTATTTGCAGTGGGTGGCAGGAGGAGTCTGTGGGGGGGGGGTCTATAGCTACATCAAGCCAGCCAGCAAAATGCCAAATTATTAAGGTGGAGCCTAGGGTTGCAGGCATATGACATGACAGTGCATCACTGTAGAAGGGTCAGCAATGCCAATGCAGATGGGTTCCTAAGACATGCTATGGGTTAATGTATTCCCAGACAGGCTAATTTCTCTCAAGCAGCATTTTTCCAGATTTACTTGATAAACTAACTTGAGTCTTCAAAGGGGGAGAGATATGACAATGTGAGGTATTGCCAGCAATGCCAGGAGAAGTAGTGCAGGGGATGTGTAACATATGCCAACATAGCTAGCTGGAGTTTTGTAAAGAATTATATGTCATTTGTATGTCAAACTTTTTTGTACAGGTGCTTTTGTTGAAACTGTATTTGTAAAGCTGCTTGTGTTAAAAATGTACCAACAGTGGGTCCTGCTTGACAGAAAAGAAATACACCTGTATATCAGACTGTATTTTAGCTGTTGAAATGAATGCATTGCAACAGAGGATACTAGAGGAGAAGAGGTTAATCTCAGTCCAGCTAACTTTGAAAAATAGTCTGAAATTAAATTACCTGGTTTAGGTCATAAAGATTGTAACTTACAGTTCTGATTGGAGCCAGAGACAAAATGTCTGTGAAAACCAGGACTAGGAATCCTACTGTACTGTCCTTAGGGGTGAACTAATTGCTACCCTGGAAGGGTTGAAGTTCTTGAAATGGTTTTATAGCTTCCAGATGCTATAACACATCTTAGCAAAGCTCTATGTGTGCGTATCATGACACATATGTGCTAGGTTCTGGTTCAGTTTCTAATAAAGTGGGTAGTGTGGGGACCAGAAGTAAGATGACCAGATGTATGTTATGTCATTCTATAATCCAGTACTGAAATTATGGTTTAATACTAGATGAGACAGAAGTCTCAGGACAGTCTGTTTTTAAAAACTGACAAAGAAAGACCACTCACCTACATCATCATGCCTTGCTTTAGTAAGTAACCAGGAAATAGCAATTATTTAGATCAGTCAGGAAAATATAATGAGATTAGTTAAGTACTGATTTTCTGTATCTCTGTGAATCTATCCATCTATGTTATTTTTAATATTTCCTGTGACTGAAACTCTGGTGTTTGTGCTAAATAGATATTCAGTATTTCCATGTTTTTTTTATTATTTATTATTTAATATATTTAAACTTTTCACTGTAGCTGGTCTTTTAGAGAATATTTTAACCTTTGAGAGTACTTATATTTATTTATGTCCATTCCTGAAAGCCTTGCTGCATTGGTCAAGCACTACTATTTGTATTAGTATTAATTTTACTCAGTATAATTGTTTTTTCTTGTAAGAGCCTTAGAGTAGCTGGCTTTGGAGTGTTCTGGTGGTAGTATCTACCTTATAGTCTGTGCAGAGGGGACATAGCTGGTAAATCTGTACCAGCCTTTCCCAGGTGTGTGTGTGTGTGTGTGTGTGTGTGTGTGTGTGTGTGTGTGTGTGTGTGTGTGTGTGTGTGTCTGTCAGCTACTTGGAGCAGGGGCACAGAGCACTGGTTTCACAGAGAAGGTGGTGGAGGGCTTAGCTTGGAACAATCAGCTGAGGACTCAACTCTATAGCTGTGGTCAGTGTGGAGTCTTATTTGGAGCCTGGAGAAAGAGAGGGAAACCCAGCCCCAGGATGGGAGTGTGTTCCCTGTGTGCTCTTAAAGGAAATTGTGCTTGGTGCAGCGAGCTGCATCTGGAAATACTGTGTGTATCTATTTTTGTTCCAAGTGAATGTCCCTCACCGGTATCCATGGCAAGGATTGAGACTCCTTGATCACTGACTACAGAGCAGGGATTTCCCAAGGAGTGTAAAGTATAATATGAAAAAATAAAAGAAGCATTTATTATAGTATATAAATTATTGAAAAACAGCTGACATGTAAGTAGGTAGGCTGACAGTAGAAAAAAGAGGAAGTGAATTGAGAAAGGTAAGAAAAAAAAAAGTAGGAATGATTAATGAAAAATGCTGAGGGGGGCATTTAAACTGAGACAATGAGTGTTAATGATGGCAGAGTATATAAGGATGTCTTGTGAAAAAAGGAGAGAGAGATGAAAAAAACAGAGTGGGATGAGGAAATGGAACTTTAAATTTATGTGATGTATGACCTATGATTTTATTGTAAGTAGTAGTTTGTGATTACCAATTCTTAAGCTGGGTTACGCTAAGTTGGTTTAACCAGGACATGAGCATTAGACACTGATCTTCTGGTTATGTTATTTCTTAGAAACATGGTTTCATGAGTCAGGATTCAGCTAATTATACCATAACCCTCCTTTACACAGCAATTCTTCTAGTAATGGTCAATCATCTTACCACTGCAGACAAGAAGATACAAACCAAAGCATGGTGACTTGAATAATACAGTAGTTGGGAGAAGGAAGTTTAAAGTTAACATCAACAATACAAAGTCGTCTACTAGAAAAAAAAACACTAGCCAAATATATAAAATGAAGGAAGTGCAACTGAAAGTTTCATAGGAAAAAGAGCTTGAGGAAATTGACTATTTGCAAAATAATCAAACAAACAAACCAAAGCACTTTGAAAAATAAAGTTGATAACAGCGAATAATCAAATCATTGGCTGTATCACCAAGAAAATCATCTCATTGGGGAAGTAAACTTTGACACAGTATGTGGTACTTGTGAAAACATGTAATATATCCAGCCCTTTTGAGGTTAAACCTTCAAAGGAATATAAGGTTTGTAGTGAAGTTACATAAGAGTGCAGCTAAATAACAACAGAATTGGATAATAAGAAAAATAAGGATTACTTTATGTAACTGGAATTGTTCATAGAGCAGAAAAAAACATTTTGGCTGCAACAGCAGATGGGCTAGAGACCAGAATAAGCTACACTCGAGAAAATATCCTATGCTGAAGATATGAGCTCGGGCACAACTGCTGTGATTCTGAAAGAAGGCCTGCATTCACAGTATTAAAACAAGAAAATATACAATTGATCATGGATGGCTGTAGCACCTGTACACTTTCATAATGATGTTGTAGAGTCCAGTAGAAATAAATAATGTTAGAGAATACCACCATTATCTTGTATGCCAGTGACACAGAACTAAAGAAGGATTTCTTCCTAGTCAGCTGCAGTAAACCAGGTGAAATGCTTATGGCTGAAGAACCGTTATTACCTGTTTTTCAACCTGCAGTGGGGAAGTGATCCAGGCATCACATGCTCCTGCTCAACCAGTTTTCTGACCAGAAGGTCACAGAAGTATATAGCTTGAAAACAACGCGGGCACTGATTGTGTGTGAGGTGTAATGCATTGCATAAGACTATATACAACTTGAGTGGTAACCTGACCTTTTTAAACATGTTTTCCATTACTGTGTATACTGGAAGTTTCCTAATGCTGGCTTTACTGCTATCATGACAATTTCAGTTCCATAGGAGTGATGTTGTCTGGTAGATGATGCAGAGGCTCATGGCTATGCATCATTAATGAGCAGCTTCTTGTAGACCAGGGTTTGTTTTCCTTAGCCTCCATTTGCTACTATATGACTCTGAGCAAGTCAGTTAACTAGGCAGTGTTCATTAACTGAGTCTGAAAAAATCAACATGTTGGTCAGTGTTCTGCCTCGGTCAACAAATACAATCAAACAAATTGCTGGAGTATCTTAAACTACAGACTCCTGAATGGTTTAAAATTTTCCATCTGCTATCTGTCGCAAGGCTAGGAACTATATTAAGTTCCCCAAAAATCAGCAGAGCAGCATGAAAAGATGGTACTATTCTGCGACATTGCACGTCTCCCACTTGACACCATTAATTGCATCAGCATTGATATAAATGTCCCAGACACTAAAGATACTGACACATGCAACTCATAAGTGATGGCATTCCCTAAACTGCAAACTTGTTTGTGGAGGAGAGGGTATGATCAAGCATTTGTCACAATATCACCCTGAATGTCACATGATACAGATATCTTGAGAATCTGAGACAAGACAGACACAGTTCTGCAGTAGTCTGATCCAACAAGGTCACCAGTAAGGTGAATTTGCATATAAATATTAATACAATGCAAAGCACAGCAAGTAAGTGTTCATGAAAACAAACACAACTATTTATTTTACAGGATTTAGTGAAAATCCTTTAGAGCCATAGCTAATGATGCCAGTTCACTATCCCTAATCAACTGTAGAAGACCCCTACAGTGAGGTACACAAGATGACAAGGATGTTTGGTCCACTATTATTTTTATCCAATTTTATTGGCACATCACCAGAACCTCACAAGTTTACACCTGGAAATATTCCGGATTGTTAATCAATGTGGTGCATTGCACAATATGATTATATCCAAATGTGATGGCCTCCCATTCTGAAGTGTTGGAGCTCTACCATGATTTTTTGGAGCAGGAATTAGAATAGTAATATGGGGGTGATGATATCATTGCAGAGGCAGTGTGGGAGGAGTATCATTAGTGCATGTGAGGATGGTGTGACAAATATGCCAAGGTTCTATGGGCACTGCAACACCTGATGGGCATCTGTGTACTGTGATGTGCCAAAAGCTCAGATTTTAACATGCTGATCCCACTAGGACATTGTTATGACATGATTTAAGATCTGCAAGTGATTACATGAAATCACTTTAAGACCATTTGAACCAGACATGATGGGATAGCCCACTGTTTCCTTATCAAAATCAAGACAAGTCTGGGAATGTCCAAAGCTGAGATCATGCACAGGATCCATGTCTCTGGTGGGCACTCACAGCAAACTCTAAACTAAAAACAGCAAGTGATGAGGCTGTTAATTTGTACTCATGAGACTGAATGACCTTTAAAAATTATGACACTGTATAAATCAGTTGTTCTGTTTGATATTCCAGTATTTCATGAATGGTCCTTATTAGTTTCCTATGACACCATTTAATACTGTCATTCAGAAATGCAACCATGCAGGGTCTAACATTTAAGGCCCTGGTATTCTAACAATAGAAAGCCGTGTGCTGCTTGGGCAGGCACTCACTGTACTGAGTCAGCATGCATGTAGGAGAGGGCAGTTTGTAGACTACAGGTGAATTTTATTCTACAAGTATGTCATTTCATTCATCCTATTTCCCTTTGGCAACTACAGCCTGATTACTTAATCCGTGAAGGGGTATGTTGTACTACTGAATCATCACTGTTTGTAACATATATGTGTTCAGTCCCTGTAGATGTACTCAGCACAAAGACAAGCTGTATTTCAGCCCTACTCATGCCTATGGAGCTAGTTAAAATAGGTGCCAAGGCAGTAAATGTGACAACACCAGATGTGTTAGCTAGCACTGAGACCTGTCTATCTGAAGTGTTATTCTATATTCTCAAAGCAGTGTCCATAGCCTAGGCCATTGCCAGGTTTCCTCTGAATACTGAATGCTACATGAGTAGATGTTCCATCTGTAACAGAAATATGAATGCAGATGCCCACAAAAGATTATTCATCTGAAGAAACAGCAAAATTTATAATACGACCAGCCTTAAGCACAGTATCATCATATAAATGTTATTTAAAAGAAAAAAATGAGTAGAATATAAAAAAGAAACATGCTCTATTTTAAGTTAATTCATAGTTTAGTACTAAGCTAATTGCTCTTGTGAGCCATTTTAAGCTTAGCCAATTATCCCTTGTGAGGCTCAAACCCTGCACCTTGTGCTTTTAAGGTAAACACCTTAACCATTAGGCCATCCTACAGTGCCATTATTGTGAACCTACCTCACCCCTTGAATTCTACCAGTCTGCCTCTGGAAGATGGTATAATGACATGTAAACAAAACAGATGAACTCGTATCAAAGTGCACGATGCAATAATAATACTAAAACTCAATAAGGGCACGCATAGCATATTCAGAATCTCATTAATTGACAAAGTAAAATAGGTCCAACTTCCTGAATCTGTTGTAATTGCACATGTCTGAGTTGTCAGCCTTCCTAATTACATACCTTGCTTTTCTGTTGCAACCACTATCTCAGTGTTTCCTCTAAGATTCTAACTGCCTATTCAGATCAGAAAGACCATTGTGTCAGTATACAGCAATCAGGCAGTTAAAATGGGAAACACACTTTTTTCTATGATTTTTAACAGACGGCTGTAAACCAGCCAAAACTTAACATTTTGAGCAAAATCTTCAGTGTACAACTTATGGACTACCATCAGTTAAACTATGACACAGTATCTCTACAGCTCAAATCCAAAATGATTAGCAAAATGACTGTGAGATGACACATATGGAATCTTGCAGTGCCATGCATCAATTTTATATAAGACCCACAAAATACAACACTGTGAATTTCGAATTTAAAAAGATATAACTTGAACATCAGGCAGTTAGTCAAATGGAAGTCAATACAACATGAAAAAGGACAAGTAACTCTCATACAAAAACTAATAAGCCTAATATTTAAACTAAAAAAAAAACAAATGCCCATTTTATGAGTACAGCAAGGCACTTGGGAGTACACCTGATACATGCTGAGGGCTCGTAGGAAACTCATCTGAAGACTTGAGATTCACATATAACACCCCCCCCCCCCCCACCAGATACGTAGTAGTATATGTCCTTCTATAACACTGCTGCACTATTCTTCACAGAAGGGATGTCCTGCCCAGGGCAGCCCAGCTCACAACCAGTATGAGAAAGCCTAAAAGAAAGATCTTGTATACATCATACATCACATTTATGCTGCCTGCACAGAACACAGGGAATAAAAGGGATGTACAGATACAACTTGCTGTGATATTGAACACCGTTTTTGCCAGTTTGTCTGAACACTGTGTTTCTGTACTGAATACATAACAAAACCAGATAAGAGCTCCATTGTTTTTTTGTTTTTTTTTTGGGTGCTTCCCCCCACCATACCTTTTGTAGTACCTGTAAGGCATTTTTGCCTATGACACTCAGAAGCCATTTGTCTTCCCTGACCATTTATCTTGAAAACTAATGGCTTAAACAGTTACCCTGGGTACCATGGCTGAATTCTTTAACCACAAGATACTCTTGTTAGGTAGAAAGAAGGCCAAGAAGTCTTGGAGAGATTCTTTAGCTGTCCAGCCATTACCAGACATCCATTCAGCACCTATGTCAGATTCTTCTGCTGTGACTCCGCTGGAGGCCAGCATAGATCTGTCTTTTAGCATGTCCTCTGAGGCATTATAGGCATTTGTTCCGTACATCAAGGGGGAACTGCTATTGGTTATCTTGGAGGGTCCTAGAGGGATTCCACAGATATTGGTCAAGAAAGAAGTTCCAGGTTCTCTTATTAAATCTCATCAAGGGTTGGACCCTCTGGTGTTTGTTAGGGCTGATGTCCCTTCTAAGAAAAGACAAAACCTGAAGCATGTTTTGCTCTGTCATATGGATCCTCAAAGGGAATGCTAAGAGTTTATCCAGGGCTTTTCTGCCTTAATGGTCCTAATGTTTCCTCAAGGGGTTTCAGTACCCATGCCTCCTTGACCTCTACCCCTTCTAAATGGCTTAGGGTATGAAGACTCAGTATCTAGTGAGAGGTCTTTGTCCTATTCTTCAATGATGCCTTTGCCTTTGGCTTATGGTACTGATAAAGAGGAGTCCGTTAGCCCTGCGTCTCCTTTTGAGGATTACTTTGGGAACAAAATTACTAGGATGATGGAATTCTTGAAGTGGGATTCTTCTCAAGTGTCTGATACTCAGAGGAGATATAAGTTGCTTCAGGTGGATAGTCCGAAACCACTGGCAGTTCATCCTGTGTTGGCTAGCTTGTTGGATACTTTCATTACTTCTTCCAAGTCTCCTGATTCTCAGCTTCCTGCTCCTAAGAAACATAACATTTTCTATAAGGTTCCTGAGGATTTTCAGTTTTTATTTAAATGTCCTTCTGCTGATCCTACTGTGGAGTCAGCCTCTTCTAACAAACCTTCTAAACCTTTGCCCTCTTCCAAACATTTGCTTCTGATAAGGATAGTAGAGCAACAGACAGGATTGGCAAGAAAGTTTACACTGCTTCTACCTTGGCCTTTAGGGCTATTAATTACTAGACCCACATGAACAGGGAAACTCTGGTCTTCATTTTTTCAGACTTGTCAAGTTATCTCTGTCCTCCCTGATTCTGAAGGCAAATCATCTGTCTTATCTTTTTGAGGTTCTGCTTCTCAAGTGCTCCCCACTCTATTAAGTGTAGCTATGATGCTGCCTCTTCTAGTTTTGCAGCTTTTGGATCCATCATGAGGTGTTATTATTGGCTTCACCTCCAGTCTCTGCTTGAAGACATTAAGGCCAAGTTGTTGGATGCTCCTTTGGATACTACTCATCTTTATGAGACTGTTACTGCTGACATGTTTAAGTCTCTTCAAGAGAAAGGCAAAGCCTTGCAAGACCTTAAACATATTTTTCTTGCCTATCCCTAAGTTCCAAACAAATTATCCATTTAGGTCTCCTTTTTTTCACAGACAACCATGCCAGGCTTCTGAGGGCAGGAAGGGAGGGAGGGATCCAGGCCCCCTCTGCTAAGGCTTCTCAGATTTCTGTGACTCAGAAGCCTCCATTATCTGATAAGCCTGCTCATCTTTGTCAATCCCCCCCCTTCTCTTAGACCAAGTTTGTCCCTTCAGCTAACCCTTTGTCTTCCAAATTGGCATCTCATTACTTCAGATTCTTGGGTTCTATCATCATGAGGGTTACTTCATGGTATGGAAATCTCTCCCTCATTTTTTAGAGATTCGTCAACCTCCTCTACAGCAACTTCCTCATTCCCTGGAGATTCTAGGGTCCCTCTTGAAATGAGGAACCATTCAACCCATCCCCCTTCCCATGTGGGAAAGGTATTTTATTCCTGGATGTTCCTGGTTCCTCAGGAGGGCACTTGGAGACCTATTTTGGATCTCTCCCAGTTCAACACCTTTCTTGATATCCTTTCATTTTGAGTGCTTACTCTTCAAAGTTTGTTTCCTCTCTTATTACCCCAGGCTTTTCTGGTGTCCTTGGATCTGAAAGATGCTTACCTTCATATTCCTATTCACCCTCTCTTCAGGAAGTTTTTACATTTGCCCATGTCTTTCTCTCATTTTCAGTTCTCTTGCTTTGCATTTTGGCCTCTCTACTGCCCCAAGGGTATGCACAAAATGCCTGGCTCCTGTGATTGCATTCTGCAGGCTCTAAGGCATTCAGAGTTTTCCTTATCTAGATGATATGTTGCTTCAGGTGCCTTCTGCCACTTGATTGTTACAAGATCTGCAGTTCACTATCTTGTATTCCTCAAAGTCTGGACTTTATTATCAACTGTCAAAAGTCTGTCCTGACTCCCTCTCAGGATCATGTGTATCTGGGATGCAGGATTCAGATGGTGCCAATGTTGGCTTCTAATCCCCCTCCAAAGCTATTGTCTTTAACAGCCTTCTTTCTATCTCTTCTGCCAGCCAGGGAGTTTCTTTGGACCCCAGAATTCATGGCCTCTTCTATTCCAGTGCTTCCTCTTACCAGACTGCATATGCAGAAGCTTCAGTGTTACCTCAAGTCAGTTTGACTACACCGTTGTCATCCTCTGAATTTCAGTGTACCTCTCTTTCCCTGCCTCAAGAAGGAATTTGAGTGGTGGATTTAACAGTTCTGTCTCCTCCCAGGCCAGCCCATTCAACCTCCAGTCCATTCCTAAGAGCTGTTAACTGATACCTCAGACATGGGGTGGGGAACTTCAGTAGTCAGACCATATCAACATCAAGAGATGAGAGATCTGATTCTGGCCCTTCAAGCTTTTCACTTTATATTCTCTCCTGGCACCTTGAAGGTGTACACAGACAACACTACAGTGTTGTTGTATGTCAACAAGCAGATGGGCATGAAATTTTACCTTCTCTGTAGGATGGAGCTTCAGGCGTGGGAAGTTGCTCTCATTTATCAGTTAACTCTTCAGGCAGTATACATTCCTTCAGAGCACAATCTAGTGGCAGAATCTCTGAGCAGGTCCGGAACACAGGCTCATGAATGGATGCTTCACAGAGATGTGTTTCTGGACATTGTCCATCAGTGGCTTATTCCTCAGGTAGATATTTTTGGCGCCCCTATGAAAAGGCAGCTTCCTCTTTTCTGCTCCAGAATGTTATGCCATCTAGCATAGAACACGGATGCCCTTTCCTTTCCTTAGAAGGAGATGTTTCTTTATGCTTTCCTTCCTCTTCCTCTTCTTCCAAGAGTCCTGCAGAAGATTCAACTGCACTCCCAAAAAATCTTGCTAGTGACTCCCTTTTTGTAAGCAGCATGAGTTCCTCTTCTTAATGCATCTGACCAGGGGCAATTATCACATGCTACCTCACCAGTTGGATGTCCTCACACAGGACAAGGGGGTCTCTAATCCATCCCCACTTATCTACTCTTCAACTGACATTGTGGGAGATAGGGTCTTGATCCATTTCAGTCACATCTTTTCTGATGACATGTTCAGGGTTTTACAAGAGGCAAGGAAACCCTCAACCAGAAAATCTTGTATGTCCAAATGGAAAAGATTTTCTGGTGCCATGCTTGTAACCGGGACCTTTTTCAGTGGGGGGGGGGGGGTACCTCAGATCTTCTCTTCTTTGTGTGACTTACTCCAGGTTGACCTGGCCTATTCTTCTGTGAAGGCCGATTTGTCAACCATTTCTGCTTGTCTACCATTGAATCCTCCTTCAACTTCTCATTTTGTGGTCAAACAATTTCTTAAAAGCGTCCTGATTATTAGGCCTCCAAGAAAGCTTATTCCTCATCCTCCGGACCTTAATTTTGTTTTGAAAAAATTGACTCAAGCTCCTTTTGAATCTGAAGATTCTGCTTCTTTGCAACATTGTACCTGGAAGACTGGTTTGTTCTGGCTCATAATTTTGCTCGCGGTGTTTGTTTTGTTCTGGCTCTTACTTCTGCTCGCAGTGTTTGTTTTGTTCTGGCTCTTACTTTTGCTCACAGTGTTTGTTTTGTTCTGGCTCTTACTTCTGCTCACAGTGTTTATTTTGTTCTGGCTCTTACTTCTGCTCGGAGTGTTTGTTTTGTTCTGACTCTTACTTCTGCACGCAGTGTTTGTTTTGTTCTGGCTCTTCTGCTCGCAGTGTTTGTTGTGTTCTGGCTCTTACTTCTGCTCGCAGTGTTTGTTTTGTTCTGGCTCTTACTTCTGCTCACATTGTTTGTTTTGTTCTGGCTCTTATTTCTGCTCGCAGTGTTTGTTTTGTTCTGGCTCTTACTTCTGCTGGCAGTGTTTCTGAGCTTCAAGTCCTTATGGCCATTCCTCCTTTTTTTTGTTTTTTTCACAGGGGCAGGGTGTCCCTTCTTTTATTCCCAAGGTAGTAAATAAGTTGTCCTTAAATCAGTCGGTACAACTCCCTTCTTTTTTCCCTTTTACTCAGTCTGCTAGTGAGAGGGTCCTGCATACCTGGGATTGCATAGACAACACAGGTACTGCTTGGAAAAAACTAGGACTATTCATAACTCTGATCAGATTTTTGTTTCCTTTCATCCCAGGTCTTTGGGTTTGGCTGTTTCTAAATAAACCATTTCCTCATGGATATCTAAAGCCATTTCCATTTGTTATTATTTCCATGGTAAATAAGGTTCATAAGGTTCATAAGTTCATACTAGGCTATCTGCCCTAGGGCATTTATAAGCCTAGCCAGAATGTGTTTGGCTTTCGCCACCCATTTTAAATTAATTTTGCTATGCCCTTTTTTGAGGTTAGTATACTGTGCCTCTGTCTAACAGTGACACAGAAGTGATACCCAGGTTAATCCTACGATCTCCCATCCACTCATCAAGATTCCTCTTGAAGAGAGTCAGTGCAGGACTCTGCCTAACCTGGACTGGGATTTTATTCCAGAGTGAAGGGAGCCTCTGGGTTATGAATCTGTCCCTCCAGCATGTCCTATTTATTTCAGTGCTGAGGTTCAAGTCTCTCGAGCACGTAGCTCGATGGGATTTGGATTTTCTGAGGTGCAGCATGTCCATTAATTCCGGGTTGGACATGGCTTTATACATCAGGCACAGATCGCCCCTGAACAGGCGGTATGCCACTGAGTAGAGCTGGAGTTTCTTTAACCGGGCAGCATATGGCATCTGTTTGAGCCCTTTGATCCTCTTGGTGAGGTACTTTTGGGGTCTTTCCAGTTGCTGCAGGTGTCTGGTAAGGTAGATCCCAAAAGGGGCATTGTACTCAATTATGGGCCTGATGAGGGATGAGTAAAGAGGCACAATGACTTCCCCTGATCTAGATGTGAATCCCTTCATGATTAGGTGGGCTATATAAAATGTTTTTCTAACCACTTTGGCCACGTGGTTGTCAAATGAGAGACTGCTATCAACTTGGGTCCCCAGGTCTCTAATTACTTTTTCTGTACTTAATGGATTACCACCTATGTGGTAATTTGTGGGCACTCTGTTTTTGCCAAAGGGGATGACTATACACTTTTTGGCATTTAGCTTGAGGCCATGACTCTGGCACCAGTTGTCTGTTTCTGTGAGGCCCTTTTGGAGGATGCTTGTGTCGGCTGGAGAGTCGATTATGGCGCCCAGTTTGCAGTCATCTGCGAACTTGGTCAGCCACAGTCCTTCCGGGCTGGCCTGTACCTCTGAGAAATATATACTGAACAAGAGAGGTCCCAGGACTGAGCCTTGTGGGATGCCACTTGTAACTGGTTTGGAGTCTGACATGGCTCCAGCAATTCTAACCATGTGGGTTCTGTCCTTGAGCCAGTTTGCAACCCATCTAGTGACATAGGGGTTTATATTTAAGCTGGTGAGCTTATCTATAATGCCCGAGTGGGGTATTGTATCGAAGGCTTTTGAGAGGTCCAGGTAGGCTGTGTGGACCACCTTCCCCTCATCAATGGCCTTGGTGACTGTTTCAAAGAAATCAACCAGGTTTAAGAGGCAGGATCTGCCCTTAACAAAGCCGAACTGGGTAGGATCCAGTGTTTGTAGGTCCCCAATATTTTTATTTATGAGGTCCATGATGATCCTTTCCATAGCTTTGCAGACCAAGCTAGTCAGGCTTGTGAGGCGATAGTTTCCAGGATCCGTTGAGGCACCACCTTTGTGGAGAGGGACCACTGTTGCTGTACGCCACTCTTTGGGTACATATCCTGTAGTAAGGCTGAGATTGAACAGTAGTTTTATGTTTGGGTTTAGCTCTTCTTGGAGTTCATGTAGGACGCAGCCCGGGACACCGTCTGGTCCCATTGATGCTGTGCTTTTTGCTTTGGAGAGGGCGGCTCTTACCTGAGCATCTGAGATGTCAGGGGGGCAGCACTCTGCTGGGATAGATATTTGCCCTTTTGGTGGGGGGGGGGGAGTTTGCGCTGGACCTGTCAGCTAGGATGTTGGCAATGTCTGTGGGTTTGGTGTATTTTTTGTCATTTTGGACTAATTCTGAGCATATCTGGGAATTCCCACCCAGGTTCCTAACATAACTAAAGAAAGCCTTGTGATTATCCTTAGTGTCCTGTGCAATTTTTCTCTCGAAGCTGGCCTTAGATGATTGTATGAGTGCCCGTAGTTTTTTGCTAATACTGATCAGAGATGCCTTCCCTTTTTGGGATTTTGCTCTATCATTTAGTAGCTTCCTGCTTCTATTGTATAGTTTGTATATGGCTGGGGTCCACCAGACAGGACGTCTGCCTTTGAAGGATTGGGTCTTGGTTTTATTTGGGATTGCATGATCCATGCATTCCTGAAGGTGTTCATAGAATGCATTTATAAAGGATTCTGCAGTCTGGGCCGTATTTTCCACAGGCCTGGAGGCTTTGAAGGATTCCACCTCGGTTTTGAGGAGTGTGAAATTTGATTTAGAGAAGTTTTTCACTGTGGTTTTCTGGGCAGGAGGTGGGGTCGGGATGTGAATATCCAGTGAGATTAGTTTATGGTCTGATCTTACCAGTGAGGGATACACTTCTGGTCTGGAGCATAGAGTCCCCATGTTGGTGATGATGGTGGCTTTGTGAGGTCCAGTATGTTTTCCCCTCTTGTGGGAGTGGTAACAAGTTGTTCCATAGCATTTGAGTTTATAAATTCTAGGAACCTTTGGGCTAGGGTGTTGGAGCTAGAGTAATGCTCCCAGTCTATGCTTTGGGTAGTTGAAGTCGCCCAATATAATGGAGTTTGGAGAGACCTTCATATTTTCCAGTGTTCTCAGGAAGGCCGAGTGGGGTTCCTGGGTTTGGGAGAGTGGTCTGTAGCAGGCTATAAACTGGAAGGCAGTTTTAACCACTGTTAGTTGCACATGGATAGTCTCTGATGCTTTGTGCTGTGTCACCAACCTGGAGGTGTGGGCATCTTTGACGAATATTGATACTCCCCCTCCTTTTGTGGTTCAGTCCAAGTTTTGAGGCCGAAAAGCATGGTATGAGGTATAACCTGGTAGTGCTGAGGTGCTCTCGGGAGCCTTGAACCAGGTTTCTGTTACTGCACAGATATCTATGTTCTCCATGCTAAGGAGAGTTTCGAGTGCGTGCATCTTGAGGTTTAGACTTCTGGCATTGAGTAGCATTACTCTTAGTTTCTTATCCCTTGTGATACCTATGGAGGTGGGTTTGTCTTCTGAGCCTTGCCTAAAAAAGGCACTATAGGGGTAGCACGAGCCTTTGCCAATATCCGAATGCCCAGGGGTGACAGGTGCAAGCCGTTCTTAGCGAAGCATCATAGCTTGTTGAGCATGTCATCCCAGGCTGACAGGCATTGGATCCCCTTTGAATGACACCAATACTTAAGCCAATTGTTGAAATTGATCATCTTGTCTTCATATTGTGGCATCATTCTTGGTGAGGGTAAGATGCTACTCAAGGTCAGGGTCATACCAGCCTGGGCCACATGCTCAGAGAGCTCCTCTATGTCTCTTTTCATGTAGTCCAGGGAGGTACGTCTCAGGTCATTCACGCCAGCATGGACAATGACTGAGTCATATTTGTACTTGCCTTGGAGTGACCTGAGTGCTTGTGTTATGTGGCGGATCCTAGCAGCTCACCGTGACCTTCTCCTTGTTCAGCCTGGTGAGCGGGACGTCAGTGTGCCTGACGATAGAGTCACCTATTACAAGTGTATCAGGTGTGTTGTTTAGCCTTAAGGGCTGTGACTGTTTGGCACACTGGCTTTGTGAGCTATGTGTTGCACGTGTTTTGTTTTGGGGTAGCGGTTGCTTGGGTGTCTGCTCTGAAGGTCTCTGCTGCTTAGGCATATTTTTATTTAGAGCCTCCAAGTATGTTTTTGTGTGTTTATGTGTTTGGTTTGCTGTTGTGGTAGGTCTATGTGAAACTGGAATTGTAGTGAGTGTGGTTTCCTTCTCCTCCCGACTGGTTATGCCAGTACTGAGTTGAGAGAGCTTAGCCTCCAGTTTGGCTATATGAATGCATCTCTCACATGTGTTGGAATTTGTTGGGAGGAGGAGAGGGTTGTCTGTGTACATGAGGCAGTTGTAACATTGCCTCAAGATTCCCAGATTCACCAGATGGACCGGAGAGGAGATTGACAACTGACCTTTGGACATGCTAGAATAGTATTGGGAATTATTTATAATTGAAAAAAAGGGACAATGGGGAACAAGGTACTCAACGGGAGTTTGTGAGGGTGTAGTGCTTTTCATTTTTTAGTGCTGACTTATATAATTGCTTTAGTGAGCAAGTGCCAGGTAACTTAAATGCAAAAACGACAAACAGTAACTTTCTTTTAAGTGAAACAAGGAAATGAGTACAGTAAGCAATGCAGATATCACTAGGGATCCACAGAAGCGCTGAAAAGCCATGTTTAAGGTGGTATTAGCGTTTCAGGGAAATAACAAGCAAACAAACAACAAGCATACAAACAAAGCTAGATTCAGCAGGCCTGGATCTAGTCTATGGTACAGCAAACAAGGTGTACCAATTTCAGTAAGAAACAGTTGAAATATGCAGGCACTATAAGCCTTTAACCAGAAATTCCCAGCTCAGAAGGTCAGAGTCCAGCCTCTCCTCCCACAAGAGTGCAGACCACAAACCTTCTTAATGTAAAATAACTGGCCTGAAGCCCATGTGCTTAAACCAGAACTAATACACTTTTAGAATAACAGACACTGAGCCCTCAATCAGCAGTTCCCAACTTAGAAGGATGTAAGCTACCCGTCCTGCCACCACAGTGCAGGCCACAAACCTTCCTAATGTAAAACAACTGGTCTGAAGCCCAGTGCTTAATCCAAAAGACTTAAAATGATAGCTACACTTTAATCAAGTTACTACCAAGCAGTAGTAAATACAATTGAATACTTTAAAGATTGCCTGGATTAGTGCTCAAGTTATACAAAGAAAGCTAGATTCAGCAGGCCTGGATCTAGTCTACGCTACAGCAAACAAGGTGTACCAATTTCAGTAAGAAGCAGTTCAAATATGCAGGCACTATAAGCCTTTAACCGGAAATTCCCAGCTCAGAAGGGCAGAGTCCAGCCTCTCCTCCCACAAGAGTACAGACCATGAACCCTTTTAATGTAAAATAACTGGCCTGAAGCCCAAGTGCTTAAACCAGAATTAATACACTTTTAGAATAACAGACACTGAGCCCTCAATCAGCAGTTCCCAACTTAGAAGGATGTAAGCTACCTGTTCTTCTGTGTCTATTTCTGCTAGAGTTCATTCCACTATGGCTATAGCCTCTTCAACGGTTTAGACACCAGTTCCATCCTTGAAGCTGCTACTTGGTCTTTAGTGCATACCTTTACTAAGCATTATAAGTTGGATATGGTTTCTAGGTCCAGAGCGGGTTTTGCTGAAACCATTTTATGTGGCTTTGTTGAAGGCTCATCTCAGCCTTCCACCTCCCATTTTGTTTCTTGAGCTTTCTTATTCTCCCTTCATTGAAGAATACTGCAGCATTTATATATAAGGATATAGTACAGTTGTGCAAAATCTTATCATAACAGTAATGTCCTTCTCTTCACTGTTGCAGTATCTGCTCCCTCCCACCACCCCTCTCTTGTTTGCTCTGCACTTTTTCCTTCTGAATGTGCATGGACTCCTTTGCCCTGTGGTGAATGCACTCTTCTGGGGCAATTTAGTTCTAGGTAATTGCATCCATATGTCCCTTTTATGGCCTACATTCTGTGCAGGGAGCATAAATGTGATGTACAGCGTATGTAAGATCTTTTTTTAGGCTTTTTCATACTGGCTGAACAGGCTGCCCTAGGCGGGGCATCCCTTCAATGAAAAATACTGCAACAGTGAAACATTTTGTATGAATGAGAGCTATCATAGCTGTGTCCTTCTGTTTCATGTTTACTAATAGTTTTGACAAGCTTTATGAAGAAAAAGTATACAAAAAAAATACTTGCTTTTAATTACTGCATGTATAATTATAAGATATGCTCCTTGGCCCATGATTAATCTAAGTATATTTGGGCTGTCATAGTTTGAAATGGTTCTGTACACACACACACACATATATATATATATATATATATATATATAGATATATACATATATATATATATATATATATATATACACACACACACACACACACACATGGTATATATTACGAGAGGCTAACTTTTTGATCAAAAAAACAGTCAGTCCATAAATAGTGAATGCCACTACTCAAAGGCAAAAAAACATTAATCCACAAAGGATCGAAAAAAAGAAAGAAAACAGATGTTTTGCAGGGGGAAAGAAGCCCCCTGCACTCCCCATGTGGGGGCTGTGGCCTCTGCATCCCCTGCTAATTACATATACCAACTCTGAGATATTCCCTCATCACCACTGTACCACAATCTCTAATTTATAAGCTGGCATTTTTAATCAATGGATTTTCGAACAGCTGTACCAGCTCCCTCCCCATCAATGACAACAGTCATCAGTGAAACACTATGCCTCCCTACACACACACACACACACACACACTTTTTTTTTCTTTTTTTGCCATCATTATAAACTGTTATACAATCCTTATCTTCCACACCATATTTGAGCATCTGTGTTTTGGATATGATTGGAAAATTGCAGTAGCTGTCAAACTATTCAAACATTTGCATGATTCAATGACAAGTACATATCAACAGTATATGGTCGGGCACTGTATATATCGACTGTAAAGAAGAAATTAGTAACATTATCTTCTTGTTTACCATAAAAGTGACATGAGCACAATAATGCCCTGTGATGTGCAAACGCCAGTGACATGAGCACAATAATGCCCCATGATATGCAAATACCAGTGACATGAGCACAATAATGCCCCATGATATGCAAATGCTAGTGACATGAGCACAATAATGCCCCATGATGTGCAAATGCTAGTGACATGAGCACAATAATGCCCCATGATATGCAAATACCAGTGACATGAGCACAATAATGCCCCATGATATGCAAATGCTAGTGACATGAGCACAATAATGCCCCATGATATGCAAATGCTAGTGACATGAGCACAATAATGCTCTGTAATATGCAAATGCTAGAAACTACTGTTATTTTTTTGTTTTATATATGTGCTATATATAGTTACGGTATATTTATATAATAAATGCAATTTATTGTAGTTATCCTTCTGAACACTCTAATCTTTCTCTCACTGAAACTTAAATAACACCCAGATGTTTGCTTCTTACCTAATAAATGTTATATCATGTTTTAAATCCATTCAATTTATGCAGATTTTTGTGATACACAATTTTGCAATTATATTTTCTTTGCCCAACCTTTTACTGTTTGCTATTGTTTCCAACCACCCCCCCCATGCATTATTTTTTACTCTGTTCTTATAATATGTAATTAATTTTCTTTTCTCCACTATGTAATATATTGTAATTCTGCTATGTTTTCTAGTTATATTTGTCTGTAACTGGAGCTTTTCTTCCTAGGCCTCCATGAAAAAGGAATCACTGCTCTGACCCAGTTGGACTATCCTGGAAATCAAATAGCAATAAATAAATAAATCTGTGTTATAATGATGTGATATAGAGCTATGACCTATTAAGATAAAGCATGTATGCACAGAACTTATTGCACATGCTGGAAAAAGACTATTAGTTTGTCCTTTTACCTATCTTGAGGTATTCATACATCTGTAAAATGTATGTAACTATGTATATACTAAAATGTTTTGTACTAATTTAGAGTGTTTCTCCCCAGGCATCCACTGAAAATGGACTTCTACCCAGTTGAATTTGTCAGTAACCAAATGTCAAGAAATAAAATAAATAAATAAACAAATAGCTACCCTTAGTAGTATGGCTGTAAAATGTCTACTGCTATAGGCTGTGAAGCAGGAATATTGATCTGAATGCTAAACACAGAGCTGTCTCTAAATGTGTGGGGTTACCCTTTTTAAGTATTCATGTACTGCGGTGGTGGTGCTGCGGTAGCGGTGTTGCCTCACAGTAAGACATTGTCCTGTTAGATTCCCAGCCAGAGCGTCTTCTGTGTGGAGACATGCTTGAATGGGCATACCTTCGTTGAAGGTTGTGCGTCAGGGCCAGCAACTTGGCACGTAAAAAATCTACTGCCAATCATTAGCGGACCAGAGTTCCGCTGTGGTGACCCCTAACAGGGAAAAGTCGAAAGACACAACAACAACAACAACGACCCTTTTTAAGTATTCATGTATGTAAAAATCTGTAAATTCCTTTCTTGTATTTGGTCTCTATTTTTACTAAGAAGTTGTCTTAGGATCACATTCATGCAGTCTTATCAGTGAATAAACATTAAACAATATGGTCATCATACCCTAGCCATTAAGTACATTCATTAAAAGATGTGTGGTCACATTTACAAGACATTATGCATAGTGTAGCCAATATATTTGTTATGGAAAATGCAGTGATGTCTGTATAGCCTGCTGTATCAGTGTCCCAGTCAGTCAGCAAACAGCTGCCAACCGCTCACCCACTCAACCAATTCCACAAATAAAAGCATACACCATTCAGCTGTAGCTGCACATTATCTCTACCTGTGAATAAGGCAGATAAAAAGAATACCTGCATTAATAACATCACCAAGATTAAATCTGTACACATCAGCAAGCATCACTATCATTAAAAATGTATACATCAGTTTACAGCATTTGAAGACAAGTCACATATAGTGTATGATTTCTTGTGTGAATATGTCCCTGAGCATTATACCAAAGGGTCTGACAGCTCTGTGTACGTATATACATAAAACACCTGAAAACTTACTATGAAACAGATACTGCAGCTGTACATATGTGGACATGTTGCACATTTTAAGGTCACTGCTCATATCTTTATGGCAACGTAAAGCACATTATCCCTCTAACTCAGCATATCCATGTGAACACTCATATTCATTAAACTATTAATTTATCCACACCTTATGAAAATGAATAATTAGCCATGCACATCTGTACTGAAATAGAACTTTAGCAGTAATCACTTTGTCTATTACATAATGTCGACTTCACAGTTGTAAAGAGCTGTAAACATATCTTGTGCATACAGAATGAATGGCTTACATTTTTGTATATTTTATTTTCAGAATGAGTATAGGATTGTGATCTGTTTTAAAGGTTATTGTGCTAATCCCTGTTATGCTAAACAAATTTGCTAAATGAGAATGCCAATTTGTTTTTCAGCCATGCAGGAGTACCAGCTCTGTTACCTGATACACACACACACACACACACACACACACACACACACACACACACACACACACACACACACACACACAGCAAAGCCTGTGAATTGTTTAGTATGATACAGAAGAAGGAAGAACAATTTGGGATCAAGTAAGTAGGTCAATATCTTTACAGTGAATTGTAGCTGACTGTGACATTAATGTTTTCTTTCCTAGCATTGACTAAAGAGCGACAGTCACTGATCTAGTGAACCAAGAAGAGAACGGCCTATCCAGTGCTACAATCCAATGATAATTCTTCATTGTAGAAGTCATTGAGATCCAGATAGTCCCTTGAAAAATGTTCTTTGGGATTAACTGTGAGGCCTGCCTTCACTGAGGCAGGAATTGTTCCTCTGCTGGAACAGATGAAATGTGTGGTTGAAGAAGCAGTAGGTATGGCATTTCTTTCTTGCTAACATTAGATCCCTGATCCATTTAAACAGATACTGATTAACATCATCAGAGCACATGAACACAACCTGTTTTGATATTTTGCTTACCAGCAATGTCATATGCCAGTGGAATCCTGCACAGTAAAATATCTAGCAATGCCCAGGATCCATAGGCTCGCTGTTGTATCATATCTTCTACAAATGACCAGGCAATCATTTTTGAATTAGCCTGTGATTATCCATAATACATATAAATGTCGACATGTTAACCGATCTGTGTCAAGTAGGCTCTGTTGATATGCAGGTTATGCAGATTTAATCATGTACACCATAAATGATCTAATGCCATATGCAAATGCAATCCTTACAAGTCATTGTTGTACAGATCTGGTCTATCGGTATAGGACAGAGATTAAGGCTATGCTAATGAGCTTCATCTTAGGTTTGAATCCCTCATTTTCTTTTTAGTTACTGTGTGTGTTTGTGCAAGACATTTAACCAAGTAGCGTTTATGAGTCACTTCTAAAAACAGGTAACTAGGCCAGGTTGGTTTCCATGGTTAACAAAAGGATCTTATTTCTTCTTCTTCTTCTTTGGATTTTTCCTGGTTAGGGGTCACCACAGCGGATCACCTGTCCGCTCATGATTGGCAGTAGAATTTTACAGTGTCAAGTTGCCAGCCCGATGCTCAACTTTCCACGGAAGGCACACACATGCACACACTCACAGCTAGGGCCAATTTAGAGTGTCTAATCCACCTACAGCATGTTTTTAGGATGTGGGAGGAAACCGGAGCACCCAGAGGAAACCCCATTCGACCACATGGAGGACATGCAGACTCCACACAGAAGGCACCCTACTTTTACGGCCTCTCCAGTTGTTGCAGGTGTCTAGTGAGGTACATGCCAAATGGGGCATTGTACTTGATGATTCACCTAATGAGGGAAGAGTAGAGGGAGACAAAGACGTCTTTCTTCTTGGATGCAAAACCCTTAGTAATGAGATATGCCACATAGAAGGACTTTCTGACCACAGTGGCAATGTGCTGGTCAAAAGAGAGGCTGCTGTCAACCCATGTTCCCAGATCTCTTATGACACCTTCTGTGTTCAGTGGACTACCATCGATGTGATAATTCATGGGAACTGGGCTTTTCCCAAAGGGGATGACGA
The DNA here is from genome assembly GCF_019279795.1 of Protopterus annectens. Classification (NCBI taxonomy): domain Eukaryota; kingdom Metazoa; phylum Chordata; order Ceratodontiformes; family Protopteridae; genus Protopterus; species Protopterus annectens. The sequence goes on from NC_056751.1 coordinate 324,547,269, forward strand.
CACATTTTTGCCATTGAGCTTAAGGCCATGGTTCTGACACCAGTCATTGGTCTCAGTGAGGCCTTTCTGTAGGATGTCAGCATCACTTGGGGAATTAATTATAGCTCCCAACTTGCAATCGTCTGCAAACTTTGTCAGCCAGAGTCCATTCGTGTTGGCCTGGACTTCAGAGAAGTAGATACCAAACAGGAGAGGTCCCAGAACCGAACCCTGTGGCACTCCACTCGTGACTGGTTGGTACTCTGACTTGGAGTCAGCTACTTTCACACTGTGGGTTCTATCTGTGAGCCAGTTTGCAACCCACCTAGTGATATAGGGGTTGATGCCTAGCTTAGTGAGTTTTTCTATGATTCCTGAGGGGAAATGGTATCAAAGGTCTTGGCCAGATCAAGGTAGGCTGTATGAACCACCTTGCCTTCATCCACAGCTCTGCTGACTGACTCAAAGGAGTCTACCAGGTTGAGCAAGTATGATCTACCCTTCACAAAACCGGAGAACCTCTTGCTATGAGGCGGCAACGCTAACTACTGCACCACAGTGGCCACCGTATGGTTACCAAAAGGATACAATAAGTAAAAGAATGTAATTGATTAGCCACCCTGTTTTGTGGCATGATTGACATGTTACTTTAGCTACATCAGTGTGAAGATATACAATTTAGTACAAAAAAATTGCCTGCCTGTGCCCATGTTCATAGTATGTGACTTCAACACTTGCAGCAAAAGCCATATTACCATCATCAGCTGACAGCACAATAATCCATGTTTAATTTGATTAATGTCACATAGATATCTTTATTCATATTAACACACAATGTCATACTGATGTGTCATATGTAACCGGAAATAGAAAATATGAAATATATTGCTCTTCATAATTGGTATGAACAGAATGGCCATATAATCATTTTGAGTTAGCATGCTTAACAAACAACGAATATAAACAAAATTGTTACTGTGCTGAACTTCACTAAAAATCACATATATTGGATAGATAGTGAGACAGATAGACAGGAAAATGTACAGGTTCATTACACGTATGACATGCAGTGGTCAGCATAGATGCAAATGTCAAATAAAAGTCTGACATGCTTAGTGCATCACATGAGCGGTGACCATATTACCAGTATGCTTAGCAGTTAAGCATGTCTATCTGCATGTGGAAATGCTGTCGATTCAATGATTAATTTAACCTTGTCTTTTAATTCAGTCTACGCACTCTGACATGATGATTAGTATAACAGATTAATGTTGGCAGTTCATGTTGCATTTGTGGGACGGCAACTGCAGTCACCTAGATTCAATATACAGTAGCATGTCAGGAAATATACACAGTTGTAACAAACATGGTCAGTCATATGTTTTAAGGAATGTATCTGTACCGCATTAAATAATGACACTTCAGTGGTAACAGTACAGAGCCTGCAGCCCATCATTGATTATTGCTATTGATTTTTTTGTCCTAATGATTATGTATAATTCTCCGCTGTTTGCAGATACTAAAATGCATTATAGTTTCATGATACTGACATCTCCCAGTTTACACATACACAGTAAGAGTATGACTTTGAGCAAGTATATGTTCTACAGCTTGATTGACTACCTTACCTAAACAGGGACACTAGAAAATATGGTGATACCACAAAGACAGCTGGTCGGCATTAATTACTTGTATGTGCATGTGACCTGAGCTGTGTTTTGTGTACTAACCCTTCCAACACCACTTGTTCTTCCTTTATACGGATGCTTTTAACAACACCCTCTTAGATTGTTATGGATCTCTCCTAATAGACATTCAACTAATGCCCCATCAGCCTAAGATGGTGGTAGCTCAGGTGGATGGAAATGATCCCATAACATTTATCAAGAAAGAATGGGGGAACTTATCCAGTGCCCTGGCCACATTTCTCCTATTCAGTAGGAATACCAGCTTGAGTCTCACCCGAAATGATGCCATTTGCCTCCTGGGACTAACCCAGTCAACAAAGTGTAAGTGAATAACAAATATATTTTCCTATACTCATTCTTAAAAAGTTGGAAAAACAGATGATCATGTCAACTATAAAATGTCCATTATCCATACTTCTCTGTATCCTAATATGATGTGTGAACATTTGTTTCTTTATTGACACATCTTTCTAACGCTACACACAATCTACACAATACCATATACATGTGTGCATATAAATATCTAACTATATCCATATCTAATATATAGATTTATATATCTCTGTGTGTAAATACATATATGTATGTAGATATATATATATATATATATATATAGCTATAAAATACATATATTATATTGTATACACACACACACAGAAACACACAGACTAGTAACAATCCTTAGATGACAGCATCATAACAAATATAATTAAGTTGTAATGGGCAATCAGTATACACACTATTGCAAGCCTAGCCAATACATTTGATTTAGAAGTTCCCTCCACCTTCAAGGAAGGCAATGCCAGGAAGATTAGAGAAAAACTGATGCTGCTCACCCAGTTATTTAGGATTATCATGAAGGTGGCAATGGTGGTAGTCTGTTTGACGAGTTCTAGTAGCTTGTTCCACAGATGGGAGCACACACACACACACACACACACACACACACACACACACATATATATATATATATATATAGAGAGAGAGAGAGAGATGAGTCTATCAAGCCAGTGTGCATATTTAGCTACTGATGAAGATTTAGTTCCTTTAACCATGTGTATGAAGAAGCACTTGTGCTATAAATGAGCAGGAAGCCAATTAGGATAAGATCTTTCATGGATGATCTATGGAGGTACCTATAATATGTGTATAAGAGACTAAACACAGAGAAAGATATTCCAGTCTGTCTGAACAACCAAGGGTCTTGAGACACTTGATCTCAGTGAAATGTTTGACAAATGCATGCCAAAAGTGGTATTATATTCAGTAAAGGTACTGAATGGAAATGAGTACAGGAGAAATAAGACTTGTCTGGATTAGAGAAGAGATATTTAAAATGAGCCAGATAGATGGCTTTCTGAGCTACTCCATGGCATAACGGTCAGAATACCAGCAATTATCAACAAGTGTACAGTTCCTTTATGTGTTTCACTGGATGGGTGTGCCACCTATATGGTATGATGTGGAAATATTTACTTTACCAAAATGAACTATACTACATTTTCACATTTTATTTGAGACACTGATCTTGCAGCAGTTGTTTATATAGTATAACCCATGTTGGATCAATTGCAAGTCTGTGGAAGATTGAATAACTATGATTGAATAAAAATACCCAATTTAAGGTTGTCTTGAAATTTAGATAACTGTAGGCTGAGACTGTTGCATGAAGGATTGAAAAATAGATACTAAACTGGAAACTGCTCAAGTACTGAACCCTTTGCTACATCACTGGGACATTTTTTACTTCCAGTAATGGCTCCTGTACTATAACCACATGCGTTCTGTCAGACAACCAGTTAGCTATCTACTTCCCAACATATGGATTTATACTCATAGGTTCATAGGTGTGTACTAGGCTAATGGCCCTGGAGACTTTACAAGCCTAGCCCATAGGATTACCCTGGCATCATGCCACCTGACCTTAGCTCCCAGGCCAGTGTCCCTGTTGATTAGAGCCACTGGAGTGATCCCCAGGGTAAATTTTCTATTTCCCATCCACTCATTAAGATTTCTCTTGAAGAGGGCCAGTGAGGCGCTCCACTTGACATGTATGGGAAGTCTATTCCATAGCATGGGCAGTCTCTGGGTTATGAACCTGTCCCTCCAGCTTGTTCTATTGATTGTGGTAATGAGGTTGAGGTCTCTGGAGTGTGTAGTGTGGAGGGATTGGGATTTCTTTAGATGTAGCATTTCTAACAGAGCTAGGTCAGACATGGCTTTGTAAGTGAAGCAGAGATTGCCTCTAAGTAGGCGATATGACACAGAGAATAGCTGGAGTTTGTTTTTTGAGTCTGTGCATATAGGACAAGTATTTAAGGCCTAGGATCTTCTTTGTGAGGTACTTTTACGGCCTCTCCAGTTGTTGCAGGTGTCTAGTGAGGTACATGCCAAATGGGGCATTGTACTCAATGATTCGCCTAATGAGGGAAGAGTAGAGGGAGACAAAGACCTCTTTCTTCTTAGATGCAAAACCCTTAGTAATGAGATGTGCCACATAGAAGGACTTTCTGATCACAGTGGCAATGTGCTGGTCAAAAGAGAGGCTGCTGTCAACCCATGTTCCCAGATCTCTTATGACACCTTCTGTGTTCAGTGGACTACCATTGATGTGATAATTCATGGGAACTGGGTTTTTCCCAAAGGGGATGACGACAAATTTTTTGCATTGAGCTTAAGGCCATGGTTCTGACACCAGTTGTTGGTCTCAGTGAAGCCTTTCTGTAGGATGTCAGCATCACTTGGGGAGTTAATTATAGCTCCCAACTTGCAATCGTCTGCAAACGTTGTCAGCCAGAGTCCATTCGTGTTGGCCTGGACTTCAGAGAAGTAGATACCAAACAGGAGAGGACCTAGAACCAAACCCTGTGGGACTCCACTCGTGACTGGTTGGTCTCTGACTTGGAGTCAGCTACTTTCACACTGTGGGCTCTATCTGTGAGCCAGTTTGCAACCCACCTAGTGATATAGGGGTTGATGCCTAGCTTAGTGAGTTTTTCTATGATTCCTGAGTGGGAAATGGTATCAAAGGTCTTGGCCAGATCAAGGTAGGCTGTATGAACCACCTTGCCTTCATCCACAGCTCTGCTGACTGACTCAAAGGAGCCTACCAGGTTGAGCAAGTATGATCCACCCTTCACAAAACCAAACTGTGTGGGGTCCAGAGTTTGGAGATTCCCTATATCCTTGTTTATTAGGTCCATGATGATGCATTCCATAGCTTTGCATATCAGACTTGTTAGGCTAATGGGGCAATAGTTCCCAGGGTCTGTAGTCGCTCCTCCTTTGTGGAGAGGGATGACTGTAGCAGTGCACCATGGGACAAAGCCTGAGGTGAGGCTGTGATTGAACAGGGCACACAGATGAGGTGACAGTTCACTCTGTAGTTCATGTAGAACACAGCCAGGGATATTGTTAGGTCCCATAGGAGCTGTATTCTTGACCTTGGACAGTGCTGTTTTAACCTGTGCTGCAGTAATACTGGGTGCCTGGCAATCTACTGGTATTGCGATTGGTCCTTTGTGGGGAGAGAGGGGTAACGTTGGCACTGAATCTGTCAGTCAATATATTGGCAATATCTGTTGGCTCGGTATAGGAGGTGCCATTGTGCAACAGCTCTGAGCAAATCTGGGTATTGCCATGGAGATTCTTTACGTAACTATAGAAGGCCTTGTGGTTGTCTTCACTATCTGCTGCAATTCTGTTTTCACAGCTAGCTTTGGGGGATTTGATGAGGGATCTCAACTTTTTGTTGAGGCTAATAAGGAACTTTTTCCAGTCTTGGGACTTCATCGTATTTCACATCAGTTTCCTCCTTCTGTTGTAGAGTTTGTTTATGGCAGGGGCCACCAGATTGGCTTTGTTTTTTAGGTGGAGAGCATCTTGGTTCTGTTGGGTATGGTGAGATCCATGCATTTGTGTACGTGTTCGTACAGGGAATTAGTGTATGATTCGGCGGTCATGCAGCTGTTCTCCAATTGCATGGTTGCCATGAAGTTAGCCACCTCTGTTTTTAGGACCCAAAGTTAGCTTTGGAGAAGTTTTTCATGGTGGTTACCTTTGCGGGGGGGGGGGGGGTTGTGGATTTCCAAGGTGATTAGTTTGTGGTCGGATCTAGCCAGGGAAGAGTTGACTATTGGTATAGAGCAACGGTCGCCCATGTTAGTAATGACCACGTCAAGGATGTTGCTACTCAGATTTGGAAGTCTGTTAATAAAGCCTACATGTGGAATTGAGTAAAAGACCTTACAAAGGTACAGATATACTGTATGTACTGTTTAACCACTATTCATTGCTCCTTTGGCTTTCTTCAAAGACATGAACAAGTTTAAAGAGGCAGAACTTGTGTTGGAAAAATCTGAGTAGATGACAATCAGATTTAGGAAATTTTCAATGTCCAATTTTATGATATCTGAAAACAAATGTTTCTTTGTCACTGAAGTTATTGAAACTAATGCGTCTATAATTATCAGAGTCTGTGGTTGGGCAACCCTTGTTTAATGGCACTACAGTGTGTGTTTTCCAGCCTACAGGAATGAATGTAACCAGTTTAGAGGCTTAGATTAAAGAGGATAAACAGGGGCTTCAGAAAGACCATATTTACTACTGATAATCACATATCCTCATATGTTGCCAGGGCACACGGATGATGTACAAACACACAACAATAAAATACACATTTTGAATAAGCATGTTCATTGGATGTGGAATAGGGCTTGGTAAAGCAGTATGTATGTGTTGGGGGGGGGGGTGGAGGCAATGGTTACCTTCAGATAATAGCTGACTTCAGGGTAGCAGGAAGCACAGATATCTGAACATGCCTTTTCAGCTTCTTGGTCGCCTTCTTACTGTACATCTGTGTTTTAAATGTTCCAGTGGTGCTTAATGCATAGCACACCAAATCAATCAAATAAAATAATAAAAACACACAAAGAAAATATGAGCTCCAGCAATTACCTGGGCAAGTGAAACAGCAACAATTAGAGTTTGTCATCTCTCGGACGTTTTATATTAAAAGAGTTAGCACATTTTCTTTTGAAATGCACGGCCCGCTAGTATAATCTGTTTCTCAAATGGTGTTTTTTTTTTTTTACATCCCCTGTTACTTTAAAGAAATGTTAAAAATAATACTTCCTTTATTGAAACAGTTCCAATGTAGCAGTGAAAATGTGTTGGTGCAGACAGTTAAAATTAAGCCTCCAACACAATTCTGAACAGAATGCATTTTTTTCAGCTCACCGCATGCATTTATTTATACGTGAATCTTCTATCTTTAGAAAATCATCAAAAGATCTCAGTGTTCCTCTTTAAGTTCAATTGAAGGTGTGGTGATTAATTATATATTTGTTTTCATTTTGCTTGTATAGTCATTCTTCAGCTGAAAGGCACATATGTGATGGAAAAGTGGTGTGCGGACTCCTAACTGCATGTATTTTGCACGCAGGAACGCACACCAACCCATACACAAAATATACTACAGCTCCGTTTATTCTCTGTTTTAAATACAAAATCAGGGTGACGCCATTGTGATTTTCCTGTTTCTGTCTGTCTAGCTACAGTCAGGATTATGTCACTATGCTCTTGGTCCCTAGGTAGCTAGACAGTTTGTTGCTAATCTGCTCGCGCTCTCCACAGGTGAAGTGCACGAGTTGTTCCCTTGTTCCCAGGTGTGTGCAGTTTCCTCTCCTTACCAGCAGTCTGCAGCATCAAGCGCTGTTTGACCAGCCTCAGCCCAAAAACAACCCAGAGATGAAAGACAAAAATTGCATTCAGTGTGGATCTGATTGAGTCCGACACTTAGGGAGAGGACAAGCCAGCCACCCACTTCCTTGCATCTCATCTGAATGCTTGCATGTGCTTCAGACTTGACTTACTTGTGTGCCAGCCTTTGCAAGCTTTGCTGTGGGCAAGCTCAGAGCAATTCAGTTCAGCCTTGATAAGACTCGAGCCTTCTCTCTCTCCCGCGTCTCAGTCAGCCAAACGAGCTTTGCCATCAACCTCTTTCACTCCTTTTCTCCTGTTCTTTTCAAGGAGAGAGCGCCAGTCTGCCAGCAAGGATGCCCAGTCTTTGAGAGGCAATACAAAGAGACCGGAGTTCTCGACTTTAGCTCTCCGAGTTCATCTACTCAAGTTTGAGGGGCTACGAAGGAACTTGCCAACAAGAAGAAGCAAGGATGCACATTCACACAGAAGCCAACAGCGGAGGTAAGGCAATGCAATAGCTGACTTGCAACGTTAGATTGCGTTTGGAGGGAATATCACCTCAACTTGTCGCTTTTTTGCAAACGGATTCAACACCATCAGTTGTATTTGTGTCCTCTGACCAGGGAACGAGAACCCTAACAAGAAGGTCATACCACTGTTTCCTGCATGCCAGCGCATAAACACATCTGGTTGATAGGTGGAATAAAAAAACATAATGAGGTTTGGTGGATAGCGAAGTTGTGTGTGTAAATGTTCGATCAGTTTTTTGTAGAATGCAAGACAAAAGGCTGGCTTAGTGAACGCGATCAGCTTGCTTCACAGGAGTATTCACAGAGGCAGCTGTGGCTGCAGGTGGTGCTGGAGATAGGGTTGAGCAAGGCAAGTTATGAATCTGTATAATTTCAAGATCTGTACTTTTTATCCTTGGGTTTGCAATTATAAGACGCCAATTCTGGCTCCTGCTGAGCTGGAAGATGATGGCAAGACGAGCAGAGAGGAGAAAAGCTAAATCAAGTAGCTGATTTTAATCATTCTGTGCTTTCTTCTGGCAAATGAAAGTAGATATTATAGCTGAAATTAGATATTATTTCTATTATCCTTTATTTGCTTTAATTAGGCTTCTTGACTTCCTGGTGTTTATTAAAGCACATATCTGTTCTTGGTTTATCTTCCGCTAGATACTACACATTTTTGTTATAGGCAACAATATATAAAACGTCGCATTTTGAGTAAACCACAACCGATAAAGGATTTAGCACCTATACATTTTTCAGTGACCACCGAACTATCGAATCCTACTTATGTATGTTTAGTCAAGTGTCCTAATTCAGGACAACGGCCTTCTTCTGTTGTAAAGGCACAGCCTGTTTCTCTTGAGTGTTTGCAGTCTCAGTCTCTGGCTTTTTATGTGTTTTCCTTTCAAGTTTCGTTATTTTAATATTATTTTACGTTTGGTAAATTGGCCAAATGACATATCTCACCTATGATCATATTTTTATTACAACACTCAGAAGCCTAGCAATAGCATTTACTTTATAAACTTGTAGCACTCCCGTTTGTTGGGGGAGGGGGGCACGTCGGTGCACCTGTTGTTGTAAACGTGTCCTTAGGAGACACTATTTGATGCTTTGAATCTAGCGTTGTTATACCTTGAAATACGGAGAAACGCTACATGTTGAGGTGTTGTGACCAGGTTAGTGTTCTGCAACAGTAATTTGTAATCAACCCAAACGCTGAATAATGTTGTTTGCTCTTTTACTTGATGTGCGGGGTTTGTCGTGTATTTTATTGCCCCCCATCCATCTACTTTAAAAAAGGATGCAGGGATACAAGCACACCACTGTCCTTTTGTCCCAGCCTCCCAACTCCAAGGTCACCTACAGAAGACAAGTGGGCAGGACACGATGGCTAGGGAACAGGTGCTGTCTTGCATTGATAGTCATTTGCCATTTTCAAAGGACGCTTTTATAAACAAGAAACACAAATCAAATGTGAATTAATTTGCAATAACACATTCTACCTGTTTGCAGCTGCAGTGCTCAGTTTGACATGTCCTACATAATATTTAGGCTGATGGAACATGCATGCGTGTTAGGGACAGTCACGTAGCTTTGCAAAGCTGACAGTAGCATCACAGCGAGTAACTGACTTTTGGCATGTTACCTGCCTTGCTTAAAAGATTAGCTTCTGTAAAGTATAATGAGAGCTGAAGGATACAACCAAGATTAGCCTTGTGACTTAATTTAAATCGCAAAATGTAAATATCACCAGGAAGTGACCTAAGAAGGAGTTTCTTAACACTTAGCCTACAGCTTCTCTGCGCCTCTCAATGCTAGTAGTAGTAGGAGGGGTGGTAGCCTTAAAGGGGCTCAACAAAGTAATTGTAAAAGGGGGAACAAACTGCACAACCTTAACAGGGTTTGTGATGTTTATAAAAAAATGTATAAATGCAGCACTTGCAGAATGGGGAAGACTCGGTGAGGTAACTGAAGGGATTAACGGTTAAACGTGAAAAAGTGGATACTGGTGTTTTCAGGAGAAAACAGTCTTAACAGTTTGACATAGAAAATGAGTGTCACGCATGTCTTATTTCTTTCCTAGAGAAATTTGGACACAGAAAAAAAAATATGGGGACTAGGCCCACATTCACTTAAAAACTACTAGAACATCAGGTTTTGCATGACGTGAATTTTCTGAGCAATAAGGAGCATGAATCTCTAACGTGTGGCATTACTGACTGCATTTCATCGTAAGTAATTCAGCAGAAATTCAAAAATCTTACGAGGGGATAGCCAAAACAATGGGACAGAAACAAGGATAGTCTCGGGGTATAAATCACAAAAGGATACAGTAGAGATTGTCATAATTTGCAGGCCAATTTATTTTAAGACTTAATTAAGCTGATGTGAACTTTTACACATATATGGCACTTCCAAAGAGTCCAGGCTTATAGAGAGTCCTTTAGTAATGCTCTTCTGTTACTTGCTTCTCTTAGTACTTTAGAAGTTTGGCATCGTCAGTTATGCCCCACCCACACATAAGTACATAGTCCTCTTTCTGTAATAAGGTCTGCATGTTTGTTCAGGAAGCAGCTTCCCTGACATATACTGAATGCCCATAAATGAAACAAGCACAGTCTCTGCTGTGCTGTCATCGAATGTCACTGTCATCTTTGTTACCTTTTGCACCGCAAGCAAAATGAAGGAGAATGAAGATGCTCCGAGCAACAACCAGTTTAGCGATACATTGTCGCCTGCAGTACCCATCAGTAACCAACAGGGGCCACTGTAATGCGCGTGACGGAATACATTTGTTTAAAGCAAGTTTTAGAGGTGCAGAGCATTACTGACCCAATTAGTAAAACAACGTCACAAAATAAAGCTAACTTTAATTAAAGGTATAATTTTTAAAATACTAATATATGTAGGCCTTTCCCCTCCCCATTTTAAACAAGAACCTTTGGAAAGTTAATATAGTTAAGCTAAGCACTGTTACTTCAAGTAGTGGTTGACCAGGCTGATACCGTGAAAATGATATAAACGTAAACGCTAGTTCTCATATTTGTGATGGACAAGCATCCATTTGGTAAGAAAAAGAATTCCTAATTGTCGTAGTAATCGTTAATTTGCTCACTAAAATTGCTAGTAAATGCTTTAAATAAAATCATCTTACACTAAGAGGAGATTAACAAAGGCGAAAATACGTATACATAAATCTTGTCTGGGACGTCCAACAAAATATAAAGCGTCTGGGAAACAGCATACTAACATTTCATAAAAGTTGGTTAATTGATGGCATGCCTACTGGTTCTGGACTGAATATGATCCCTGGCCATGAAGTCATAAGAAATGTATGGCAAAAAACGATAGTAGACTGTTTACATTTAAGAGAGGAGGAACAAACTGCACAATCAGAATACGTGTGGTCTAAAAGCTCTCATTACGTGCACAGTTAGTTGATGCATCTTTGGGGTGCAGCCCTCTCAAGTGTCCCTGATTCTGGCTCAAAATGTTGTTGTGTCCCTTCTAAAACTGTCATTTTTTAGAGTAGAGGTGGTGAATTACTCTTAATGTAGTAATGACAGTAATCTGAGTTATAGACTGCTTTTATTTCAGAAAATACATATTAATTCACATTCTCATATTCTGTCAACTTTTCAAGTTAATAGTATTAATATTTTCAAAAGTATTCTTGATTATTTCTAGATTTGCCCCAGATTCTGCAGGTTAAAGCTTTAGAGCTATGGTTGGAAATTACAGTAATGCGGAGACATAAGTTAGATATTTGGATACTAGTATGAATGTACATGATCATATTTTAGGAGAAAATAATTTTAGTGTACTTAAGTGATGTGCAGGCAAGTGAGCAGGTCTGATGCAGCCTTCTAATCCTTGAGTATAACTTGCATCAAGGGACACATGGTTGGATGGAATGCAGTTTATTTATTTAATAGTTACCATGAATAATCAAAGCAGAGAAGACAGCTGTCAAAGTGATGAAATAGGTCTTCGTAGTACAATGTAATAGAAACGTGCAGCTAATGATAATATAAAGTGCCTATATGAGAGGAAAGTCAGGAGAAATTAAAGCTTTGCCATTTGGAATACTTCCACAGACATGTATGCATGATATTTAAGCACAAAGGATCAGTTTAGGATTAGTGAGGATGGGAACAATAAGCTGATAAGCATAATTTAATCATATAGTACTACAGGTGCTATACATTCACTGCACTTGAATGTGTACATCATGGAACTGTAGAGGATTAGAGATTTACTTTATATAGTTACAATAAAAACAAAGAGACAGCACACAAGCATATGAATGAACCTGGTGCAGAAATAATCCACATAAAGTGAAAATAACTGGAATTTTTGCACTTGGAGACTAAAAGATGCTTTGAAGGACAAACTAGGTTAAGGTCACCAGGATAGGTCAGTGCATGAAATTTGCATTAGATAGCAAATTATACAGTATTATGTTAATGTAAACAAAGTTTAAAGGGATGATACACACACAAGGGGACACAGGTCATATAAGAGAAGAGGTGAAAGAGAAAGTGCAGGGGATTTGCCACAAGAAAAGTTGGAAGTCCATGCAAGTCTTAACTAGAAGAATGTTTCACAGTATGATGGGCAAAGAATGGATGGTCGTTTCTGTATTGGCTTCCTGAAACTACATCCTAGTCAAAAGAATATTGCGACAAGTTGGTGTGAAAACATTAACTAAATGTTATGGTGGAGATCTTTGTCTACCTGCATTAAGTGGAGACAGTAATATGATGCAAAATAGTGTGCATTCACAGATGAAATGATTAATAAGACTTATTTAATGTGAAAAAAACATGATTCAAGACTTAAAAGCATGGAGGAAGAGGAGAAAGCCAATGAGTGAACAGAAACATATTGCAAAATATTTTATTGTTTTGGTATAAGTGCAGTTAATCACATTGCAAGGAAAAGCTGTTGATGCCGAGAAGGAAAGATTATCCTAGGAAGACAGAGTCCAGACACTGAAAGGGGGGGTAAAACTCAGTGATACAGTATGCAAACATTTTAAAGATAGAATTGTTTACTCAGCAGCTACTGACACATAAAAAAATATCGGTCATGCAGGGGCTGTGAGTAAAATGTTAAGACACTAACAAGATAGAAGCTGCATGTGCAAAGTGCAGAGTAAAGAGCCAATAGATGCAGCAAAGTATTAACTAGACAATGAATGAACAGGGAAAGTCATCTGAACATATCCTTTTAAAGAAAACATGATCACACTCGACCAACAAAACGCATTTTCTTAAGCATAAAACTTTGCTAATCATATTTGCAGTGGGTTGACTGTAATAGGTTTTCTCCACCATAAATGAGCACAGCAGTTTTGAACATTTGCAAAAGGAAAAAAAAGCCCATTGCATTTCTTTAGGTTTCTCAAATAAATAGCTTCATTTCATATTCTGGTAAATGCAATCGATCAGATGCTCATCAGGATACAATTCCAGACTGATGTCTAGAACACTAGCTTTTCTTTTGTTGTATGTACGGTGCCATTACATGCCACGATAACATCATGTTCCTTTAGTCATCACAGTCTTCCTTACCCATTCTGGTGATGGATTGTTGAGAAACTTACAGAGTTCATGTAGTAAATTATGCATGAAGTTAGCTCTGCAGAGAATCACTGTCAAAGGCTGTTGATGTCTGAGTGAATACTTAAAGAGGCAGCTTAGAGATGCTCACATGTTTGGGGTGCTGTGAAGAGCTGTAGCTATTCCATTTCTAATGAAGTTTTCTTTGTGTTGACATAATCTTGGGAGTTGCTTTGCATTCTTTGTGTATTTCTTGTTTTTGCTGGGGAGGGTGCAGTGCATTTTCTGGAATCAATGCTAGCAAGCACTGCTAAAATGTCATGGTCCCTGGGCTAGTCCCCTTCCAGTTGGGGAAACGTGATGACTTAGTCATCAGGCTGTGGATATTCATCGGAGTGAAAAGTGGGACAGATGTTCTTTGGTAGAGAGATTGCTAAGCCTGAAAAGAATGATGTTTGGAGTAATGGTACCTTAAAAGCTTTGGTTCCTACACTTTAAAAGCTGTGGTTCCTACACTAAGTCCCATGTCTTGTGTGAAAGAATTGTATCACAAATGTACAATGCAATACAAATGCAACACAGCTGAAAAGTCTGAAGGCTCAAATAAAACTGATGTGAAGTAGAAGCTCATCGTGGTAGAGTATTTAAGTAAAATATATACCTGTGTAGATTACTGTGATGTATTAAAGGTGTGTGTATTAATTTTGTCTTAGTAGCCTTCATGCACGTAGAGTTTTTGTTATTATTGAAAAGCTCTTTTTGCCTACCTGAACATTCATGGTTTCTAAAAGATGTTGTATCACTCTATTTAAGTTGCTTAATTATGATGCTGTTGACATGTTTAGATAAACCAGGATCTAAACAAGAATAATGCCATTTGTTGCATTCAGATGGCTGTGCATATGTTAGGGGGTGGACATTATTTGCAGAATGTTGTGTTGTATCATATAATGCATATTTTTTAGTCTGCCTTGATGCATCTACGCACCTAATTTACTAGTTTTCACATTACTTGTACAGAAGAAAATACATATATTATGCCAATGGTCTGGCTGCCATGTCCCTAGTTTTCACATTGCTTGCATAACTCTTTGCATAGCTTCATTCATCATCCAATAATCTACTTAATGTCTAGCACTGTCGTACTAAAGAAAATCTGGTTTTGATGTTACTTGTGCCAGCTTGTTACTAGCTGTTCAAACATCATTTAGTAAGGAGTCAATGAAAAAAGAGCTGCATTATTTACTTGCCACCCCCCCGCATTTAACAACAGGTGTCAGTCATCTTATTAATTGGTTTAGCTACTCAGTGTAAAATGATGGTCACCTTCTCTTTGCTAAAGCAAAAGGCAGTCCTGTACTGTGCTTCATTTTGTAATTAAAGTGATATCATTAGACACATGTATTACAGCATGACAGAGCAAGTCACAACACTCTAAATATAAAAGGATGGAAAACATACTGCTGAAAAAATAATCAAGTTTCAGATCTTTATCTATCAAAATACTTAATATATTTATCCATGACCATGACCTCCCAATAAACCACAGATACGGGTTGTGGTACCCTGCTTGTCCCTAATTATTTCTGTTTTAACAGTTTAATAAAGAAAAATGAGGGAATCACAGAACTTGGAATGCAGTGCTAACCTTCCACAAACAGACACACACACACACACACACACACACACACACACACACACACAGATACACACAGAGATACACACACACACACACACACTCTCACACACACACACACAGATACACACAGAGATACACACACACACACACACACACTCACAAATCTTGCACTTAAGCATACACAATCCCAACATGAAAATAATCAAACATTTATACTAGTCTCTTACTAAAGAAAATATCTTGCATCTTTATGATGACATGGCAAACTTTATATTAATCTTCATTCTTATTCAAGTGCTGACTGCCTGTTATCATATGTATGTTAATGTGCACTATTAGAAACCTTCTCATTAACTGTAATTTTTTGTCAGCTATCCATGTAGGTGTGTAAATGACTATGGCTTTCGTAGAATATGTCCACATGTATACAGATGCTTTCTAGGAATGTTGTTTGTCAGATGAGCCTTTTCTGTCGGACTTAGGGTGGTGATAGGGTATCAAAATATCGAGAGCGTAACTGCACCTGTAAAATCAAGCAGCTCAACAAGTAAGTTGTGGCGTTTGGTAAACTGACCATCTGTCAAAGGGGAGTTGCAGAGGGCATATCAAACATGATTCCACAAGTAATTCAGGTATTCCACAGCTGGTACAGCTGCTGCAGCTTATGGTCTGTATGCTTAAACTGGTCTTGTTATCAATAGAATGCTTGACACATGATAACTAAACACTTTTAATTTTCTCGGTTTTAAATATTTGACAAAGAGAAGACATTTATAGATATTCTCTTTGCTCTGGAGAATGTTTCTTAGAATATAAACAATTAAGTTGTTTGGATGAAAACATCGCAGTCTGTCTGAGAGAAACTGAAAAGCATTCTCTGAAGGTAGCTTATATTGTTATTACATATACAGGCCAAGTGTTGAAATATAAATGTTAAAGAAGTTTCTGATATTCTTTTGTTGTTTGCACTAATGCTTACAGGTTTGTAATGTAATGTGACTTATGGAAATTTGCATAGGAAGGTACAGGTCATGTGACAGCTACATTAAGGTGTTAACAGTTACCACTGTATGTGTCTGATTTACTAAATCTGCTCTATTTGCACTTAGTGAGGAAAATGCTGAGTTACCTAGACTTTGAAATACAAGTCATTGTTCTTATAGCAGCCGCATGGCAGCCAGGTCATTTGTGTACTAGATGGATTTTCTTCTGTACACTGCCATTTTCTCCGTAACAATAGATTTGTGGTAGAGTATAGACAGAAGAAACTGACCATTTTATAAATGCCTATTCACAGGAAGTTAAGAAGAGACTCTTTATGGATCTAGTATTAACATATATCTGGTGGTAGATAGTCATAGATCTGTCATTAACCAGTCCTAATAATGCATTTTAAG
Source organism: Protopterus annectens (assembly GCF_019279795.1). NCBI lineage: Eukaryota > Metazoa > Chordata > Ceratodontiformes > Protopteridae > Protopterus > Protopterus annectens. Next base: position 324,563,757 of record NC_056751.1, read on the forward strand.
AAAAATGTGAACACTGGCATAACTTCTTAAATCATCGCTGAATTCTCCATCAATGGGAAAAGAGTGAAGGACACAGAAAATTATTGAACTCCCTAGAAGCCCACTGATTTGCTGACCTCATATGAGGACAGCCTCCTGTTTATACCGCCAGCTGAAATACATTAGATTTCACTTCATTTTCATTCCTTAGAGAATACCACTGCAATAATTTAAAGGAAGTACAATGGTTAAATATAAAGGAAATTATTCCACCATCTGTATGAGCATTAAACAGTAAACGTCTTTTCTTAATACCTAACCAAGCATTGATTATAGATTTTTTTCATGCCAAGGATCAACCTGACCATTTCTGAGAGATTAATCTCTTCAGTCCTTTATCTAGGATCAACTCCTTCCAAAGTGAATTGTGCATCCAGTTCAGTTAGGTACAGAGTTCAATTATTTAGTTTTCATAAGCTAAGATAGTGACAAGTGTGTGTAGCATTACAGTTTTACAATTGCTTGTGTTTAAGATATGTATTGACTGGAGTCACTGCTTTATAGCTGCTTGTAATTATTATAGCTGTGTTGGCTCTTTATGAAATTACCCCTTTCTGTTATCAATTGTATGTTAAAATAAAGATCACGTAGAGTGGACACATTACACTTTATCATTGATTGTATATGCTTATTTTTCCTGATTCTATAACATTCAGTCCATATTACAGCTGAAAATGTTATTGGCAGGACAGCCAGCTTTCATAGTTATAAATGAAAATAGATATATGAAAGCACCCTGGGATGATAGGACATAGTGTGCACTTTGTGAAACATTACTCATTTCCAATATCATGCTATCCCCAGTGCCAGATACTGGTATTCATAGATTTTATTCCATATAGATTTTATTTAACTGACCATGTGTTAATCCTTTTTGTCTTCAAAACCTGTTTTTATTTATAGGTTCATAAGTTCATAGGTAGGTATTAGACTATCGGCCCGAAGGCCTATGTAAGCCTAGCCAACAAGGTTCTCTGGTTTATGCCACCCAAGAAAGTTATTTTCCTGTGCCACTGTTGAGCAGAGATACAGAAGTGGTCTCCAGGGTGTATTTCCTATTTCCCATCCACTCATCAAGATTTTTCTTGAAGAGTGCTAATGAAGAACTTTGCTTGACATAGATGGGTAGCCTGTTCCAGAGTACGGGAAGTCTCTGGGACAGGAATCTATCCCTCCAGCATGTCCTGTTTATTGTGGTGACAAGGTTTAGGTCCCTAGACCATGTAGCTCGAAGGGATTGGGATTTCTTTAGGTGTAGCATTCCCAAAAGCTCTGGGTTTGACATAGCTTTATATGTTAGGCAGAGATCACCTCGGAGTAGGCGATATGCTACGGAGTAAAGCTGGAGTTTTTAGAGACGGTCAGTGTAGGGCATGTGTTTGAGGCCAGTAATTTTCTTTGTGAGGTACTTCTGTGGCCTTTCTAGCTGCTGCAGGTGTCTTGTGAGGTACATTCCAAAAGGAGCATTGTACTCTATAATAGGCCTAATGAGTGTCAAGTAGAGGGGAACAATGACCTCTTTTTTTTCCTGGATGAGAACCCTTTTATGACGAGGTGTGCCACGTAGAAGGACTTCCTGACTACTGTGGCGTTGTGACTATCAAAGGACAGACTACTGTCCACCTGGGTCCCAAGGTTTCTTATCACACATTCGGTGTTAAGTAAACTGCTGTCTATGTAGTAGTTCATGGGTACAGAGTTTTTACCAAAAGGGGATGACAATGCACTTTTTATCACTGAGCTTGAGCCCGTGGCTCTGACACCAGGCATCTATCTCAGTGAGGCCATTCTATAGGATTTCCACATCATTTGGGGACTCAACTATGGTTCCTAGTTTGCAGTCATCTGCAAACTTCATTAGCCAGAGGCCTTCTGTGTTAGCCTGTACTTCAGAGAAGTAGATACCAAACAGGAGAGGTCCCAGGACTGAACCCTGTGGTTCTCCTCTTGTCACTGGTTTGAGGTCAGATTTGGAGTGTACAACTTTTACAGTGTGGGTTCTGTCATTGAGCCAGTTGGCAACCCATCTTGTGACGTAGAGATTTATACCTAGTATCTCCCAGCGTAACAGTTCTTCCCAGACCCATGAACCTTGTACATCTTATTGCAATGCTTGATGGTGGTCCTTGCTCAGTCCTCAAAATGTAGATAAAATTATGACTCAAGCACTACAGCATACTTTGGCAGAGACACACGAGTAGAAATCACAGCTTGGTTGTGTTGTGAAATCCATAACTAATGGATTACAGGCACAACTGATTAAAATCCATGTGCATGGATTGCTTTGTTTCTAGCATCCTTTCATCTTTTTTGTGATGATTGCACTCGCTCACTTCAAACCCCTATTTGGTTGTCTGCCATTTAAGTAGTCCTCAGTAACCACATGCTTCCTGCTGAAGCATTTGTTTTTGATGACCTGTTTCTGACTCATACATACAGAATCCATGGTTCACTTCTGGCCTATAGTCACAATATCTGCAGAATTTGCAGGTATTTTACTCGCACATTGTAATGGCGTTCTGATTGGCTTACTCCTCTAACTTGCCTTTCCATAGCCTTGTTCCATTTTCGGTTTGTGTTGCCCACAGTTATTTTTCAAGTAAGCAAACCTAGTGTCTCCAAGATTAACTAATAGTGAAATGTGTGCATTATGAGAAACCCAGCCTGCTGTCAGGCCATGTTCTATGTGAGTGCTTTGACAAGTGGCAAACATATAAATATGAAGTACAAATTATTGTTTTACTAACACTTACCCTATGACCACTTTGCTAAAATAGTACTTACGTGTACTAGGAGTGAATGCAGGAAGAGTGATCATACTGCCTGGCATGTTTTTATTGAAGCAGATGCATGGCACCATTTTCGTCTTTTTGGGCATTGAAAATAACCAGAAACGATGCTGGTAAAAGCTCTTTCATTGCATTTTGCTGTCATATCCAGTACTAAGACAATTCCAGCTTTCATTAGTCACCCTGGATGACTCTGGCTTTTGAAGGAAAACTCTTTTTTTTCTCTTGAAGTTCTTTTGTTTTATGGATGATGTGCACTTATTTATTACCATAATAGTGAAGCCTGCCTCCTTCACCATTACGGCAAGCAGAAGATGCTTTGTTTCTGTTGACTAGCTTTGTGGATTTTAGATTCTGCCACCAGTGTAACACTTAGGAATTTCAAATCTCATCTCTGTAGGCACATTTTTTTCTATTACATAAACAAATAAAGCTTTAGTCACTTTAGACCTTTGTTGTAGTTCATGTTCATCCATGACATCAGTTACAATTATCAGAATTAAGGGAACCAACACCATATGGTTATCATCCCATGGGATTCATTGCTGCTATGATGACAGTTGTAGAGATTAAACATGTTGGAATAGATCCAAATTTTGTCATACTTGACATAACAGCCAAACCCTTGGTTACATAGGTTTTATGTGCTGCGACCTATCATGGAATAACAAGTAATTCATAACGCAGCTTATTCACAAGGAAGTCTCCTTTCTGAAGCACACCCTCATGTCAAAATGCTACTGCATGCTGCTCTGAAATAACATGTGTCAGAAGTCACATGTAGTATTTTACAATATCCCATATATTCTTGATATTCGGGTAATATATTACAATTATTCCAGCATGTAGTCAGTCAAAATAGTACATCAGTGCCTCACAATATATGCTGATGAGTATCGGATACTTTCCAAGCACACACACAAATGCTTTTACAGTGAGGCATATTTTTCTGTTTGCAATAAATTTCTTCATAATATAAAATGTATCCTCGTTCATGAGCAAAAATAATCAGTAGCTATATATAAGCATGTAAGGAAACTCACAATTGCCTAATTTCTGTTTGCCATCAAAATTGCCACTATTAAATGATCGTCCATACAACCTATCTGTTAATTCACTTAAGTTGCAATTGGTAAAACAGTTCAAGTAAAGTGAAGAGGAGGTTCCTTAACACTAAAAGACACTGACTTCAGTGGTTTCATTCATTTACTCTTTTCCACATACATCTCTGTGTGGTTTTGTAACAGAATGTGATGGATTGATGTAACAGTGAATCACTCTGTCTTTCACAGACTGATAAAACTTTAGCAATTTTTGATGACACAGCAAGGAATCACCTTCAACATAATTATATATAAAACTAAGCATCTGGGATTTGGTAGCCAAGAAAACAGTATGACAGTAAACTTTCATTTAACTGTAATCAAAGGCAAAATGAGACATTATGTTTAGTGCTTTAGGAAAAGAGGATGAATATTAGTCGTACTAAGCAAAATATTAGAAATGACCAAAAAATACAAAACCATATTACCACATTCCAGAAAATGCTTATCCGTAACAAGGATACATAAGGTTGAAATGTGCTTGAGGTTACCTCTGCAGGTTGGGATCAACAACAGTTTTTCATGGCATTTCCTTAATCTAAACTTAATTTAAATAAAAATGAGACTACATAATTTTTTTTGTCCTGACATGAAGATCTGCATGATTCCTTTTCATGGGATCATGACCCTCACTTCAGTAATGAATCATGAGATCTGACGGTCAGTCTACATTATGTCAGCAGACAGTAAATTAGCAGTCAAAGTGCTCTGACTCATCTTTAAGCTATTTTTTTACATTTATTTTCCAAATGATTTTGAATTGCAGCAGACAACTTACTATGCCTTCAAATATTCTGTTGCTGGCATTAAAGACAAGAACTCTTCAACATCGAGAACAGGAGCAGTATGGAACAATGCAGAGTAGATAATAGTAGCTTTATTCTTTAAGCATTTCCAAAACAAAGGCTGAGGGGTTCTTTTGTGTGTGCTATTCAGTAATGTTGCCTGTAGCTGATCCAAACAAATTAAGGAGACACACTTTATCACCAGTGTCCATCTTCACATCTTAATAAATAGCTGAGATGACTGTTTCAGGTCTTGAAAATGAAGGCCATTAAAGATTCTTTCTTCATATAAGAGATAATTAAAAAAGGCATTAAAGTTAAGCATTCTGCACTGAGAAATTCTTGAACCTTTACATGATACCTATTATTTTTAAATATTTTTGGTTCCTGCCGCAGCTGCCTGTGATCAACCATGTTCTTGAGGTGCCCTAAATCATCTGTTCCACATTCACTGACCCCTGTCCAACTTGGGTCTATAAAGAAAAACGGCTCAGGAAAAAAAAACTTCTCGCTTTTGAGAAGTAGAGTGTAAAACAACTCAAACGCAATGCATGAAACACATTGAACCACTGTGTTTAACTCAAATGACTTGTTGTTAGGTTTTCTTGATTTTTGCATATTGTCTTTCTCTTTAAAAGGTGAAAAGCAAGTCAGCACTGCTCTGACTCTGAAAGAGTTAACTTTAAGTAACATCTCTCATGTGACTACTTGTGCTGCATTTAAATTCCCTTTGATTTACAGAGTGCATCTGTCTGAAGAAGTCTGTTTATATTAACAGACGAAAAGCGCTTTACATTTGGATTTGTTGATTCTTGTTTTTTGGCTTATTTTGGACTTGTTTTCCATCACAACATTGGTTTTTAAAGGACATCGATTTTATTAAATACTTGTTTGTGGACGCTGGCATTTTTCCTGAGCCATTTTTCTTGTTTTTCACATCAGTTTTTTGTTCTTGGTGGTCAACTTGGGTCTATATTAGAACCGCGAAAGCCCATTTAAGCAAATACATAAACGTCAACACCTATTGCACAAACCGCAAGTACACTGAACGCCCGAAACCACGAAATTCAAAATCTCGAATTGGCATAGTTGGCTCTTCTGTGGTATAGCTCCGTAAAGTGTGTGTGCAATAGTTACGGACCTTAGGTTTAGGGTGCGGGTTAAGGTAAGTGCATAGACAGTAATGTATGTAAGGTTTAGTGTAGAGTTAGAAATAAGGTTTAGGTTAGTGCATGTATGTGGTTTAGTTATTTTGTTTGGGTGAGTAGTATGTAGCGAGCAGTGGATATGGCCAGCTATGCCGGTTCAAGATTTTGAATTTTGCGGTTCGCGCAATATGTGTTGACGTTTACATATTCGCTTAAACGGGCTTTTGCGGTTCTAATATAGACCCGTCCAACTTAGCCGTGTTAACTGGAACCTCCCCATGGAAAAATCCTTAATGTAAGCAGTTGGGAAAGTATGCAAAGAGGAGATCAGAGTGCTTCCATACAGCACCATCCTCACAGCTGCAGAGGACCTTTTTAAGCATGTTCTATTCCAATTCCCAATGCATTATGTATGCACATTCCTGTCAACCAGCATTATTAGTCTCTACCAATTACTTCTAGTTGTTGGCTGTAAACCCCCACCCCTCCCTTGGGGTTGGTATGCTGGCAAAAAATGCTATAAATAACTTGTCATTCATTATTTTTATGTGTATAGATTCACATTATTAGGTGAACCTTCCTGTTCATGTGCTGTTCCCAACCAATGATTTTAATGGGATAATTGCATTGTAAGTTATAGATGCTCTAGCATCTGGCTGCAGTATAGCTGTGTGACAGATGCGACTGTGGTCCCATTTCAGATAGAAACAGTTAATTGAAAATATTAACAGTTTAAAAATGTATTTTCTGTGTGCTATAGCCATCCTCCATGCAAAGGGGGCATTGACCCCTTCATCTCTGAACACAGTACTGCTTTTTGGGGTAAAGAAGAATCCCAGATTGCACACAGTGATTGTCTATTCAAAGTTACCGCAGTGGTTTGAGTCATGTCACATCTTACTGGCAACAGAAACTAAATGGAGATGAGAAGACCTGAAGAAGTTCTGGAGTTCTGAACATGTCACTTGTAACTAATCTTTAAAAATCTGAGCTGGGACACCCAGACCTGGAACAGAGTGCATTGACCTAATGGACACTACAAAAGCTTGGAGCCAACATATCTGCTATACACAAAGAACAAAACAACACAGCATCACAAGCAGGATGTTATGACTCACAAAACAGACAGATGTGTGCATTATATATGCAAATAACCACATCAGCATGCAGAGCATTGATAAGTCAATTGTGAAGCAGCTGTTCTATGTGCAAGGGCTTTATGAACTGATGAGAAGACTACTTCCATTGCAGCGATCTTGGTGTTAGTAAATCAATGTTCACTACCAATATAGGCAGTCCTCTCCGCACCAACATATATTTAGCCTGAAAACTGTATATGTGCAGCAAAGATGGCAGTCTGTGTTTAGACTGTATATCGACAAACCAAAGAATTGAATGACAAGTGATCAAAGCACAAATACTTGCTCACCATCCAAATGAAAAAAAAAGCAAAAAAAGAAAACAAGATGATTTTTTTCAGGGGGCAACACCTCCTGCACTCCCACACCACCTAATAATTATATAAATTATATATACCAAGACTGCACTACAGTGGGGAAAGGGCACATTCCCCAAATCCTACTGCATATTCTTAAATAGCTGGTATGCACAATCACGCATAGTCTTCTTTCACTTTAACAGGCTGCACATTCAACCACTTGTAGGCTTATTGTTTAGACACATTTATGTATGCAGCTACATACATGCACAGATGAGGATCATGCTGTTTAAAAGATGCCAGCTTTAGTACATCCTGGCAAAAGATATCTGAAATAGCAGTTACCATTTTAATGAACTTTAGTTTTAATAAAATCAGCATTAATGCACTTGCACTGAAAGTGAAGCACACAGATATAAAGTGAGTCAGAAAAGGGGCTTTTTTAGTATATTATGGCTGTTATACATCAGTCAGTCCTGAAAGTCAGACAGTGGCAATGATTTCAGACTACCCTGTAACAGCGAAAGGCATGTTAGTATCCATCGGTCTGTTCTCTGCTAGAGCTACAGATATTGGCTCTGAGTGCAGACTTCCCTGTTGTAGTGAAATGCATGCAGGTATCCATAGCTCTGTGTCCTGACAGAGATATATATTGGCTATAATCGGAGACTGTCCTGGCATAACAATAGGCATGCAGGTATCAATTGCTGCATGCCCTGATAGAGGTATACATATTGTCTATAACTGCAGACTGCCCATTTAAAGTGCTGGAAGAATACCCATTCATGCTGGGTATCCTAACAGAGGTATACAAGTGGCAATGGTGACAGACTACTTTGTCAGGGTGCACAGACATCTATGCTGTGTACTATGCTAGGGTTATACAAAGTGGCAATGACTAAAGACTTCGCTGTCAGATGTCAGGGTGTATGGGTATTCCTGCAAAGGAGGCTGCTTGTGTTATACTTAGCAGCATTCTCTGCAGACAGTCCTGTCATAGTTCAGAATATATGGGCACCCATGTTGTATAACCTGCTACAAGTATACATAGTGGCAAGGACTGCAGACTGCTCAGACATGGTATAAAGTGCACAGGCATCCATTCTTTTGGTGTCTTGTCTTGCATGTACAAATCTGTGCAGCTCGGACATGAATGGTAATCTTCAGTTTGCTATCTATTCCTTGTTTGGCAGTCTGAGTAGATTCTGAGAGCTGTACAAGTCACTGCGTGGATGTCAGTACCATGGCTGAGGTGATCCTGCTATTGCTCTGTCATGCAGAGGATGTCTATCAACTCAGCTCAATGGCTACTCAAGAGAAGTTGCATGCCATAACATGTTGTGTTCCATTAATTTAGCAAACACCGAACAATGCAAGGGCATAACTGGTGGAGGATCTTGATTGTTTTAATAATAAAAAAATTGTACAGTGTCCATAAAATTAGTGCAGTTGGGCTTTTGAAATCTGATCTGTGTTCCAAATGGAAATTCAACACAGAATGAACAGATTGTAATTGATGAATGGATATGAAATGTTAGCTTTATTTTTACTCTTCATTCTCAGCTAGAGTGTCTTCTGTGTGGAGGCATGCGTGAATGGGCGTGCCTTTGTTGAAGGTTGTGTGTCAGGGCTGGTAACTCAGCACGTAAAAATCCACTACCAAACATTAGCAGACCAGAGTTCCGCTGTGGCGACCCCTAACTGGGATAAGCCGAAAGACACAACAACATTCTAGAAAAACTAAGGAATATTATGCAGAGTATTTATGAAACATCTCAGCCCATGATTTTTGTTTGTGGATATGTACAGCAGTTAGATTCTTCAGTGCTATGGTGAGGCAGTTACAGCAGTATAAAGAGACAAACAGTGGAAAGAGTCAATGGGCATTTCAGCAAATAGTGAATTATGTAGTATAATAAGAATGCTTAAACAGGCAAATACACAAGTGACTTCCATAGTAAACTAGGCTCCCTAGTGAATGGTAGAAACAGTAGTGAGAATTATTTAGTGTAAAGTAAGCCTGTTAAAGATAACTGCATATAAAATATGTGTAGCAAAAATAATGCTATGAACTCATTAAAAGCGGCTATGTGCATGTTACACACAATGTAGTACGTTGGGCTTTGCAAAAAAAAAAAAAAAAGAGGGACAAGAAGAGAGACAGTTAGTCATCTTATCAAAACTGCAAGGGGTATAGACTGTAAAACAACAACCGGTTAGTTCTTTTTGGGGTAATATCAAAAATGAAAAACATTGAGCAATCAGGCAGTAAAAGGGCAAAAGAGTTGTTCAGATTATTGGCCGTCCACTTATGATAGGTAGCTGGCTAAAGGTAATGCTTAACAGAGCTTGAGCGAGTGAAGTGTAAGAGTTACATAGTTCCATCACTGGATGGCTATAAGTTAAGTAAACGAGGTGGGGCACGATGTTGAACTTTCTATGTGTGTTTAACTGCACCCATACTTAGGGTAATGAGGGTACATGATGCATGCATCAGTGGGAAAGATACATGATGTGGCTAGTGGGAAGGGTCTGCATGTAGTTCTCATCCGTCCATTTGCAAAGTCTGGAATACTGCTTTCCACAGTGTGGAACAAATGAGAAGAATGGCTAACACTGTCTTCGACCTTCGTGGAGGAAGCTCTTGACATATGGTTATTAATGTGTTACTGTATAATTACAGGAAGTTCTTTAGTGAATTACTAAGTTTCATTATTATTCACCATTGAAACCTGTTAAAAATTCTTAACAATGAATAAAACCTTTTGAATGTGGAAGAAAGTAAAATATGGAGTTGTTAAGACTCAAAATGAGGAACGTTCCTCATAATTCAGTACAGTTGAGAGGTATGACAGACAGTCCTAAAACATGGACTTGTTTGTTACCCTACTGATCTTAACATCCTTTAAAAAGTGCAACAGAATGGTAGTCCAATGTGAAGCTATGCTCTGGTGTACAAAGGGCAGTATAAAGAAACATCTGTTGCTCCATGAATCCAGATTCCTTTCTTAGAGACTTAAATATATTGATATGGTTAGTGACTGACTGCTGCAGCTTGGATATATTTAAGCTCTCTGAAAGCTGCAAAGGCATTTCACATTTGTGATTAACCCGTTGACTGTCAACACCTGATAATAATGAGCTATTATGAATGAAAGTATCTCGACAGGAGAGGTATCATATTCTGAAGCACATTTGTACTTACTGGTCATAAACTCCATACTAAATGGTTAAGCACAGAGTACAGGGTGACATGCTGCATTTGGAAATATTTGCAATAATCACGATGCACTGTTTTTCAGTCTTTGTGTCTGCCATCAAGAAGAATATCAAAGAATCATTAAATGCAATATATGCTTGCTCTATTTGCATAATGGGATAATGCCCTGACTGTGTTTAAGGCAAACCAAGATGTTCTTTACAGTAAACTCTTGGTTAACCAGCACCCATGAGGATTGCTAGATGTCAGATAACTAGTTTCTGGTTGCTTGGGAGCTGCTACCCTGTAATATTTGTTTGTTTTGACTTGTTCTTAGGTTGGAAAGAAAAGGAATTTATTCCTATCTTCCTTTTTAAAACTCTGAAAACGTAAGGTATGTTTCTGCAGGGGTGGGGTGGGGTGGGGGGAACAGAAAGTGCAACACAAGAAAATTGTACTGTATTTCTTTGATTTTTTTTTTTCTGGTTGCTTGACAATTCTCATTGCTTGAGTTCTGGTTAACTGAGAGTTTACTGTATTAAGATAACTGATGCAGTAGACTTAGTTATCTGGCTTATATCCTGCTATATCCAAAGCTTCAGGGCCCCCAGAATGTGCTCACCTAGCCCCTCTCGCCTTAGTTCCCACTGGGCCCTGATTTATACTTTGTGGCAAGAGCTAAATGGCCCTATCATTCCCCAGGCTGAGATCATCAGTCCTGCCCTTCTGAGTGACAAGGGTCAGATGGTAGCTAGCAGGCCAGTAAATAGGTTAGTCAGAGCCCCCCTCCCACCAGCTACCACAGTGTCCACATTTGTTGCTTACCTCATGGAAGAATGCTTGCCTTCACACACACACACACATACACACACTTGCCATTCCC